>NW_013547110.1:7500-14744 GCF_000499425.1 Eimeria acervulina
CTGCTTTTAAGGCTGTAACGCCATCCTTGTTTCGTGTGCAGCAGCAGAAGCAGCAGCAGCAGTAGCAGCAGCAGCAGTAGCAATAGCAGCAGCAGCCGCAGCAGCAATAGCAGCAGAAGACAGAGAAAGTTAGACAAAGACAGAGAGCAGCAAACAGAGACATTCGATGGAGACAGACAAACAAATAAAAACAAACACAACCTTAGGCCCCTCTCCTCCCGTTCACCAGCTAGCTAGCTAGCTATGCAGCTAGCTAGTCATCTATGCAGCTAGCTATGAATCGAGCTAGCTAGCTAGGTAGCTAGCTAGGCGGTTATTGAGCTGGCTAGCTAGCTATGTAGACAGCTATCTAACTAGCTAGCTAGCCACCAGTAAACCTGTGGGGTGGACAGCGCTAATGCATTTTTGCTGCTAGCTATCTATCTAGCTCTCTAGCTAGCTAGCTGCATATATATATATATATATATAGCTCTCCCTCTCCGTATATATATATAATTATACATATATATACATAATTATATATATAATTATATATATATTTATATATATAATTATATATATATATTTATATATATAATTATATATATATAGCTAGGCAGCATATTAGTATCAAGGGACAATCTGCAGGAGATACAGCAGAAGAGAAATACATATATATATATATATATTATTTATTAATCATTTGTTTGCTGCTGCTGAGGTGTATAGGCAGCTGCATGCAAGCCAAAGCCCCAACTGGCGCCGCATGCATACCTCTTTAGCAAATTAATTAAAGAAATAAATAATTAAAATATTTATTTTTATTTATTTAGAAAATTAATTAAATATAAGCAGGAAATAGAAGGCTGTACAGTAGCAGCAGCAGTAGAAGCAGCGACAGCAGCAACAGCAGCAACAACACCAGCAGCAGCAACAGCAGCAGCTGCTGCTGCAGGCTGTGTTAAGAGATTATACAGCATTTTTTTTTCGGTGTTTGTTTTTATCTATTGTTTTTAAATCCATAGACAACAAAACCCTAAACCCTAAACCCTAAACTGCAGTGGTTGGAGGGTCTGCGGATGCCTATATTCAAACCCCTAAACCCTAAACCCTAAACCCTAAATAATGACTTTCTCGCCGATGTTCGCAGGCAGTTTGTGGCTTTAGAGTTTTCCTGAGGCCAGTAAGGCCTCAGGGCTGTGTTCAGGGTTTATTGTTTAAGGTTTAGGGTTTAGGGTTTAGGGTTTAGGGTTTAGGGTTTAGGGTTTAGGGTTTAGCGAGATGGAGGGCCCTAAGACGGACAGCTTCATCAGCGGCTTCCCTCCCCCGCCATATTTCTGGGTAGACTGCATGCATTCTGCATGCACTGAAGAGGAGCAGCAGCAGCAACAGCAGCAGCAGCAACAGCAGCAGCAGCAACAGCAGCAGCAGCAGCAGCAGCAGCACGGCCATCATCATCATCATCATCATCATCATCGTCACCACCACCATCACCATCAGCAGCAGCAGCAGGATCCAGAGCAGCAACCACAGCAGCAGCAGCAGCAGCAACCACAGCAGCAACAGCATCAGCAGCAGCAGCAACAGCAGCATCAGCAGCAGCAGCAGCAGCAGTTTTGTCGGCCTCCTCCTCGCTTTATTGAGGATTACTTTTCATCATTTGGCGTTGTAAATGCGCTGTCTCCTCCTGATGTTTGTTTAGATGAAGATAGCTGCCTATACAGTGCAAATGAAAGCCCTAAGAAGGAGTTTATTAAGCTGTTTTCTTGTTTTGTTGCTGCATGCATGCAGCTGCTAAACGACTTGGCTATATGTAGCAATGATATTAGTAATGACTTAAGAAAAGCCTTACGCATCTATAAAAACCTGCTTTATTTGCTGCTGCTGCTGCGGCAGCAGCAAGCGCAGCAGCAAATCATTAATACACTCAAACTCCAGCTGCGCAAGCGAAGGCAAGCAGCAGATAAATTAAAGTTAGCCCTAGTAAACTCTATTAAAGATATGCATCATGCGCTGCAGCTTGCTGCTGCTGCTCCCGCTGCTGCTCCTGCTGCTGCTCATGCTCCTGCTGCTGCTGCTGCTGCTAACACCAGCAGCAGCAGCAGCAGCAGCAGTGGGGAAGCAGCCAGCAGCTCGTAGCTGCTAATTTTCTTTCCTAAGACATTTTTTCGCTCTTTGTTTCTTCTGAAGCTAGCAGCTGCTGCTGCTGCAGCAGCAAAGCCAGCATCGAGAACAGCAGCAGCAGCAGCAGTGGCAGCAAAGACAGCAGCACTTCGTGTTTAAGCCCTTCCTTAGCTAGCTATACTGTTGGTTCAGTTGTCTGTCTATATATTTAGCTAGCTAGCTAGCTAGCTAGCTAAATATATAGATAGATAGATAGATAGCCAGCTATAATACAACTGGCTAGCTAGGTGCACGACAGCTAGCTAGCCAGCTGCCTTACAACTACCTAGCTAGCTATCTGTCTAGCTAGCTAGCTGGCTAGCTAGCTAGACATAGAGAATGCGGGGCGTGGAGTCCTCAGGCGGGCGATGATATCAAAAGAAAATACGCAGCTCTCACCAGCTGTCCTTAAGAAGGGAGATGAGGCAGCTAGCTAGCTAGCTAGTAGCCAGCTAGCTAGACAGCTAGCTAGCTCGACAGCCAGCTAGCTAGCCAGTAGCTAGCTAGACAGCTAGCTAGCTAGATAGATAGATACATAGGTAAATGGCTAGCTAGCCAATCAAATAGCAAGCTAGCTAACCGAACAGCTAGCTAGCTAGCTAACTAGCTGTTTACCTAGCTAACAGAACAGCTAGCTAGCCAAGCAGCTAGCTAGCTAAATCGTTAGCTCAGTCAGCCGGACTGGCTTCTCGCCAGCTGGCTGGCTAGCTACCCGACTAGCTAGCTGAGTAGCTAGATGAGTAGCTAGCTGGCTAGCTAGCTGCCTTGCTGGCTAGCTAGCTAGCCAGTGGTTTGGCTAGCCAGAGCCCCGCAGGACCCCAGCTACATGATGGTGCATCTCTTCTTCTTCTGCAGCAAATCAAACACGCAAAAAGGTACGCAGCTCTAATGCTGCTGCTGCTGCTGTTGCTGTTGCTGCTGTTGCTGCTGCTGTTGTGCAGAAGCAAGAGTTTACTTACAGTTTTCTTTGTTTGGGTTGTAGCACCTCCGCTGCTTTGCTGATGGCGTTGCTGCTGCTGCTGCTGTGCACGCAATAAAGCCTGCTGCTGCAGCAGCTGCTGCTGCTGTTGCTGCTGCTGTATCCTCGCCCGCTGCTGTTGCTCCCGGTGGAGGCGTTGCTGCTGCTGCTGCTGCTGCTGCTGCTGCCATTGTAACGTTCCTGAGTTTGCCCTGGTACTCCCCCACTGCAGCAGCAGCAGCAGCAACAACAACAACAGCAGCAGCAGCACCAGCAGCAGAGGAGATACGTGCAGTGGCGGCGACGGCAACAGCAACAATAGCAGCAGCAGCACCAGCAGCAGCAGCACCAGCAGCAGCAGCACCAGCAGCAACAGAACCAGCACCAGCAACACGAGTACCACCACCAGCACCAGCAGCAGCAGCAGCAGCAGCAGCAGCAACAGCAGCAGCAGCAGCAGCAGCAGCACCAGCACCACCACCACCAGCACCAGCAGCACCACCACCACCAGCACCACCAGCACCAGCAGCAGCAGCAGCAGCAGGAGCAGCAGCAGCAGCAGGAGCAGCAGCAGCAGCAGGAGCAGGAGCAGCAGGAGTCACCTGAATAGGCATGAAGTTGTGGTCGCAGAAGGTATTGTCTCCTTTGATATTATTTACTTCTTCCCACGCAATTTGCGGTGTCTCCTTGAAAGCCAAGTCGGTGCAGAGACAGTATATTGCTGTGTCTCTCTCGAGCTGCTGCAGCTGCTGCAGCAGAGCTTCCTCCTGTTGCTGCTGCTGCTGCTGCTGCTGCTGCTGTTGCTGGTGTGCATACTCATCCCCCTCCAAAAATTGCTGCTGCTCCACCTGCTGCTGCAGCTGATGCAGCTGCTGTAGCTGCTCCTGCACCTGCTGCAGCTGCTGCTCTGCTGCAGCAGAAGGACGCCTTACAATAACAGCAAAATGATTATTTATAAACAGCACACAAGGTACATATAAAGGCAGCGCAGGTGCTGCTGCTTCTGCTTCTGCTGCTGCTGCTCCTGCTGCTGCTGCTCTTGGGGTGTATCCCTGTCTCAACTCTCTTAACCCTGTTGCTGTCAGCTGCGAAGCAGACATAAGCAGAAAGTCTTCATAATGACGTCCCTCTAGCAGCAAAGCAGCTCTTGCTGCAGCATCCCACGTGTGCTGCACTTGGTCATGCTGCTGCTGCTGCTGCTGCTGCTGTTGTTGTTGCTGTTGCTGGTGCTGCGGGTCGTCCTGTTGCTGCTGCTGTTCCTGATTCTGCTGCTGCTGCTCCTGCTGCTGTTGCTGCTGCTGCTGGTGTTGCAGGTCTTCCTGCTGCTGCAAGATGTCCTGCAGCTGCTGCTGCTGCAGCTCTCCTTGCTGCAGCAGCTGCAGCAAGAAGGCGCCTTCTTCAGTTTTCTGCATTTCATGGATGAGCTGCCTATACACCGCAACACGCTCGACGAGTTGGTTATAACTCAGCTTCTCTATTACGCAAGCCCTGCAGCAGCAGCTCTCCCCACTGCTGCTGCTGCTGCTGCTGCTGCTGCTGGTAGCGGTGGTACGGCTGGCTTCTCTGGGCTCTTCGTTCTGCTGCTGTTGCTGCTGTTGCTGCTGCTGCACAGTTGCATCACCACCAGCAGCAGCATCACGAGCAGCAGCATGTGCAGCATCATCAGCAGCAGCTGCAGCTGCAGCAGCAGCAGCAGCAGCAGCAGGAGAACGATGTGTAGAATCTCTATCAGGTCTCCACCCATGCACCAGACGTATGTGCAGCAAATCAAACAGAGACAGCGCAGCACTAAACTCAATCCCCGATATGCTGCTGAAGTAAACATTTAAGTCTAAGCCCCGCAGCAGAGACGGCAGCAAATTCAATGCCTGCAGCAGCAGCAGCAGCAGCAGCAGCAACAGCAGCAGCAGCATTCAGGTCGAAGCCATGCAGCACAGATGGCAGCAAATTTAGTGCCTGCAGCAGTAGCAGCAACAACAGCAGCAACAACAGCAGCAAGAGCAGCAGCAGCAGCAGCAGAAAAAGGACACCAGCAGCAGTGGCAGCAGCAGCGCAAGCAGCAGCAGCAGCAACAACAGCAAAATCAACAGCAGCACAAGGAACTGCAGCAGCACAAGCAGCAGCAGCAGCAATGTCCGCAATAGCAGCAGCACCAGCACCAGCAGCAACCGCACCAGTACCAGCAGCAACCGCAGCAGCACCAGCAGCAACAGCAGCAGCACCAGCAGCAGCAGCAGCAGCAACAGCAGCAGCAGCAGCAACAGCAGCAGCAGCAGCAACAGCAGCAGCAGGATGACCTACATCAGCGACAGTGAAGGCATGTGCTTCAGGGCTTTCACCAGCAGCTGCATTTTGCTGCAGCAGCACTTTGGAGATTAGTTGCAGCAGCTCGCTGCTGCTGATACTCTGCTCCTGTTCCTGCTCTTCCTGCTGCTGCTGCCCCTGCTGCTGCTGCTGCTGCTGCTGCTGCTGAGGAAGCTCCAGCTCACCCTTTAAGATTAATGTGTTCGCAATTGCGAGCAGCGGACATGCACCGTTGTTCGCCTGCAGCAAAATGCGTCGTGGGGCCCCACATGCATATATTGTCTTAGTAGGGAACCACTCTTCTGCTGCTGCTGCTGCTGCTGCTGCTGCTGCTGCTGCTGCTTGTGGTGGTGCTGCTGCTGGTGCTGCTGCTGGTGATGCTGCTGCTTCTGCTGCTGTCTTCACGCCGTTACACGAAAACTCAGAACTGCTGTTGCTGTTGTTGTTGCTGCTGCTGCTGCTGCTGTTCTTGCTGTTATTGTTATTGCCTCCCCTGCTGCTGCTGCTGCTGCTGCTGCTATGCTGATCTCCATTAGGGGTGCTGTCTGAAGCAGAAGTTTGAGAGTGTTTCTCAACTGCAGCAGCAGCAGGTGCTGCTGCTGCTGCTGCTGCTGCTTGCGGCAAGGCTGCTGCTTCGCCTTTCTCCTCAACAGCAGCAGCTCTCCCGGGTGCTGCAGATGGAGGGACGGCCGCTGCTGCTGCTGCTGTTGTTGCTGCTGCTGCTGCAGCTGTTGCCTCTTGGTGCCGAGCCGTTGCTGCAGTCGCTGTGTCTCCTCCATCCTGCTGCTGCTGCAGTTCCTGCTGCTGCTGCTGCTGCTGCTGCTGCTGCTGCTGCTGCTGCTGCTGTGCAGCTTGCGGGTGCTGGCATTCTCGCTGCATCAGCAGCAGTTGCTGCTGCTGCTCTTCCTCCTCCTCCTCCTGCCGTTTATGCTGCTCCTGCTGCTGTTGCTGCTGTTGCTGCTGTTGCGGTTGTTGTTGCTGCTGCTGCTGTACACTTTTTCTAGCAAACGCTGCGCGGCTCCGAAGGGGAAGAGCTGCTGAGTTTGCTTCTGCTGCTGCTGCTGCTGCTGCAGGTGCTGCAGCTGCAGCAGGAGATCTCTCACTGTCTTTTATAGATGCTGTATCTGCTGCTTCTGTTGCTGCTGCTGCTGGTGGTTCTATTGCTGCTGTTTCTGCTGCTGGTGGCTCGGTTGCTGCCGTTGCTGCTGTTGTTGCTGCTGTTGCTGCTTCTGCTACTTCTGTTGCTGCTGCTGTTGCTGCTGCTGCTGCTTCCTTAGTAGTGTCTGCCACCCCACAACCTCCTTCGAGTGTACGGGCTCTCATCTGCTGCTGCTGCTGGCAGCAGCAGAAGCAGCGAGTTTTGCTGCTCTGCTCCTGCAGACGTGCTGATGCTACTGCTGCTGCAGATGGTGCTGCTGCTGCTGTTGCTGCTGCTGCACCTCAGACCTTTCTTGCTCCTGCTGCTGCAGTTGCTGCTGCAGTTGCTGCTGCAGTTGCTGCTGCTGCTGCAGCTGCCGCTGCACCCCAGACCTTCCTTGCTGCTACTGCTGCTGCACAGCTGCTCCTGCTGCTGGAGATCTGCAGCAAAAACCGCAGCACAAACTGCTGCTTGCAGCCAAACAAATTATATATACTCCTACACCCTAAACCCTAAACCCTAAACCCTAAACCCTAAACCCTAGGAAGATCTTCTATGGTGCATCTCCCCCTTACATATGAAAAAATGTAAAATAAATTTAATTAATTCAAATGTGCATGTAGACAACTCGTGCTCATGCTGCTGCTACAGCAGCAGCAGCAGCTGCTGCTGCTGCTGCTGCGGCTGCGGCAGCGACGCCCA
>NW_013547109.1:0-14947 GCF_000499425.1 Eimeria acervulina
TTGCATGGATGGCCCACACCTCCCATGCAGGATTATATATATATATATATATATATATATATGTGCATGCATATATGATATATGTATGTGTCTTCACCTGTGTAAAATGCACACATTTTTATGCGCGCAACTGTATGGGTGCGTCTTGAACTATCTGTACATCACTGAGCTAGTGTTTCCGTTCATTCTAGTAATGCATCACTGCATGCTCTTCGTTGCCTGTCACCTTCAAGAAAGGTTCAGAGATGTCTAGGCCACGAGCTTCGCGTGGCGGAGGCAAACAGGCGGCGCTACAGCCCTACAGGCGGCCCCTACGGTGGAACGTAACACAACACATGAATACATGCACATCCACTTTGCTTGTGCGCATGCATGCAATACATGCATGCCAACATGCTTGCATGCACGCATATATGCATGCACTTACGCACAATGAAACTGGCATCGCTGCCACAACAAACACTGCCACCGTCGTTGCTCTTCTGGGGCCACCAAGCCACAGGTAAGGTGTACTGTAGCTGGCTAGCAGCTAGCTAGCTAGTTCGCTATCCAGCTGCTAGCACTACAACAGCAATGTGTACATCGGCTGGTGGGGGCGCCGCTGCCCCTTCACAGGAGAGTTCTTCATATTTAGGGGCGTCAATGCACGACGAAAAAGAGAAAGATAAGTACTAAACTCTCTCCTCGGGGTCCCCGCCGCATGCATTCTGAAGTTGTGCATGCAGAGGTGGATGAAGAGGAACACTATATACACGGTGTATACGGGGGTATTCCGTTTCTGTTTATGGTTTAGGGTTTAGGGTTTGTGTCTTCATGGACAATCTGCCGTTATTCCCTTCGAGATTCAGGCAAAGATGAGATTGCGTCGACTCAAAACCAAAGCAGCAGCCGCGCCGCACAACGGCCACAAGTTAACAGCTGCGGTGTACGTTCAGCCTCCTACGACGCAGCACTGTATGCAAACACAGGCTACATCTACGCGCCTCTCCATCCATACATTACGGATGTGCATGCACGTATTCATTCGCACGTGAGATGGCGGCGTAATGAAAAAAAAACACAAAAAATGGCTCATCCAGGGCTACTGGAATGCTGCATGCATATTCCACTGCACAACGCCACATGCATACACCGACCTACAAACACCAGCTGCAGCAACAGCAGCTGCAAAAAGCGCAGCAGCAAAAATAGACAGTATTAACATTCCCCACTGCAGTGCACTGCACTGTGTAGAAGTTGTGGAATTCTGTGCTTGCAACAACGCACGCATGTGTACATATTGGATGGAGCTTCTAAATGTATGTATGTTAGTAATCCATGCACGTGTACGGGATGCATGCATGCATGCATGCATGCATGCGTATGCATCTATGCATGCACTCGTGTAGAGTGCGCGTGATTTACTGTGGGGATTTAGGCAATGCGTCGACGAGGGACCGGACGGCCTCAACAGATTTCGCAAACATCGCCTTCTCCTCTGCTGTCAGTTGCAACTCCAAGATCTTCTCCACGCCCCCAGCTCCAACAATGCACGGCACTCCAACATACAAGCCGTTCACTCCGTACTGCCCAGTCTGGATGCATGCATGCACAACAACAAAGCACGAGCACACCGCCGTCGCGGGAAGCGGAATGGAAGATATATGAAAATATTGTCGTAAGCCGTGGGCATATACTCGAGAAAGCAATAAACAACTCGCGCACACGAGGTTTACTTTCAATGCGAGGTAACATAAAGTGGCAACTGCGCTTTTCCCCTGACACGCCTCTTCCCGCATGCATCGGGCGGGTAATACGTTGCTTCCCTCTTATCTTCTCCCGTTCGCTTGCGTGCATATATGTACGCATGCATGCACGCATGCAGAAATACAAACGTGCAGGCATAAAGGAATCCTATATGCATGCACCCCAATCTACCGCTTACGAGGTAAGCAGCGCAGGGGATGACCCTCTTCTTGTCCTTAAGGTATGCCTCAGCCATCAGTACCCCCGAGGCTGCCGGAGCAAAGAACGCGGAGCCCGCCTTCAGCAGACTGCAGCAAACACATCTATGTACAGCTGCAGCTGCACGATGTGCTCGCCTATCCTGACTATCAGATGTGCATTCTGCTGCGCCTTGTCAAACGTATACGCACTGCGCTCTGCATTTAAAACATTTTCCAGCAACCCACACAGCCTCTTCTATCGCTACACTGTGCACACCGCAGCTAAACAGTTGTTTATATTGAATTATTGCCCTTGTTTAATCATTGAAGCTGATCCTCACTCAACAATCTCTCCTCCGCCGTTTCGCGTGCGCTGCACAATGTCATCGACGTCCTTTTGTGCGAGTTGACCCATCGCCACCAAATCAGGCAGAGGGATACCAGACACTGCAATGCAAACCACCCACCACCCGTCTCTCACCCAAGGTGAGCATACACCACAAAAAGGCGACACGCAACACTTCGATCTGCTGTACCGCTGCGCATAACTTGCAATGGAACCTCTCGCCAGCTGCACAAGCTGCAGCAGCATATCGGCAGCAGCAAAAGCTGTAGTTAAGTAGTGCAGCAGCAAAAAAGCAGCAGGAACGGCAGCAGCAATAGCAAGAGAAGAAGAGATCTCTGAAGATCCAACAGCGCGCACCTGTGCAGTATCTTGGCAGGGGCACCATTGCATCTCCGTGTCCGCCCATCACCATTGCCTGCACATCTTCAACTGACACCTGCAGCCTCTCAGCCACAAAAGAGCGAAATCGTGCCGAATCCAACACCCCCGCCATGCCCACCACCTTTGCATGCGGCAATCCGCTTCGTTCCCTCATCAGCTGCACCATTGCGTCTGTCACGGACGCACACACATTCACCAATAGAAAACTTGCATCTATCCATACAAAAAAGCATAAACCATTATTTCCACTATATATATAGATATATATATACCTGCATTTACATATAGACAGCCTTAAACACAAACGCGCATCGTGTCCTATCTGCAGCAGAACATACGTGCACTGCACGTGTTCAAGGCGGTTTGCGCAAGCCTAATGAGCATAAATATGAAGGGAATTGATTATTTAAGTGAATGCACGCGCCGTGCACTGGGGTGTACGTACCAAGGGGATTTGTAATGCAAATGACAAAAGCGTCAGGTGCATGTATTTTAATGTTCTCGGCCACTTCTGAAACGATCTTCGAGTTGATACTTAGCAAGTCGTCTCGAGACATGCCTGGTTTGCGGGGAACCTGGAGGAGAAAAACAGGGACAATAAATGGTGTCTCTGCAGAAACAAATCAAAAGAGAATATTTGCAAAGGCAGCATACGCATGTACACCTTTTGCATGCATTCATGTCAACGGGCAACAGCAGCTTACTGCATAGCAACACAACAAACAAACATCTTTCGAAGAAAAATGCCAAACCTTACAGGAATTTACCACGCAACATACAACAAGGCAGGTACTAACGCCCTGAACAAAAAAACGCAAACCATCTCGAGACCCAAATATCCTCTTAGTGCTGAACAACAACAGAGCATCCAATACAGCTTTCTATAGCATACGCCTGCAGTGACGATAACTACGTCGGCCCCCTGCAGAGCTGCGAACTGATTTGAACCCGAGACGCAGTTGTCCACCCCTTCCACAGGTCCGACTTGCGATATATCCAACGCCTTCCCTTGCGGCATTCCTGAAAAACAAACACCAAGTCAAGCACCAGCACGACGAGTCCATGGGCACCGCCCGAATAGGAAGCTACGAAGTAGACATTCTGAACATGCAACTACTTGGGGTTCCGAAGGGAACCACTCGTTTCTCCAATTTTCGTAAACGAATTCTCTTGATTTTCCCTCAATCAGAGGTGAAATAATTGTCTTTCACGCCAGGTGAACATGCGTCCGCTCGGCGGAAGGCGAGATGTGCGGTCGTCTGCCGCGAGTGGCATTTCAGCGCATTTACTTCATCCAAATACACCGTTTAATCTCAAACAAAACCTATGATGTGCATTACACACCAAACTATACAACTGATCGAAAGAAGACATGGATGACCGTTCCCCCCAAACAGAAGGAACCGCCCAGAAGCTCCATTACCTTCCACGACGTCGAAAATACTGACATCTCCTAACTCCTTTAGTGAAGAAAGAAAGGCTAAGACAGCCCCGATTTGTCCTCCACCAACGAGCGCAATCTTCGGCCGCCTCATTTCAAGCGTTTCAGGAACAAGAATGGAATGAATGAGCACAGTTGACTGGCATACCTCAGCTTGACTGCAACACCGCCTCAAAGCTTCGGCCTTTGGTTCATTCCTAGAAAACAAACAAATATAAAGGAATTCGAATCTCAGCGTAACCATAAAAACGAATCCCTGTGCAGTGTGCAGCAACCCCCACAGCTTTCTTCCGCCGATCTTCGCGCACTCGCATCCCTGGCTGTGTAGGGAGCCCCAGCGCTTTGCCCGCGCCGGGAAAGTAACGTATTTTTTCTTTAAGATAAATATATTAGCTCTGTAAACAAAATACACTCAAGCAAATATACAGAGGCAAGAGTCAGCCTACAGTTGCGTTGCGCCTGGTGAAGTGGTTAACTTGCTTTTGAGGTGCCAGACCTGTGTGCTCACTGAGTGAACAGCTGGACCTTTCCGGCGTGCAGACGCCAATATCTCTTAACTCATATCCGTCTATTCGATCAGGTCGAAACTGGCACAAAGACTTCAGCTACTGCAGAAACCGCAGCGGTTGCTCTCGCCCGACGCTGACTCGATGGCTCTGTGCAGCACTGTTTCTTAAGTTGTCAAGTGCACGCCTAATTGGGAGATTGTTGAAAATTGAGGGCCACGTCAATGTCTAACAGTTGCCAACGGTGTTTTTGTTTGCATCAAATGAGGGCTTGGTTGTCGTTGTATGTCTGATGCGCCTGCGTGCGCCTCTCTTCACGCTAAACGACGGGATACGGGTGAAGATACGGGTGAAGCACTTCAGCACAACCCGCATCTCTCAGGCAAGGAGTAGCCGTCTATGATTATACGTTACGGCTTCACATCGCACAAGAGTTTTGGTCAAAATGCGAAATCATACTTTAGCTGGCCGTGGTGGGCTCAACGCAACAGTGGAGCGGCTGCCCAGGTCCTTTTGGTGACCCAGGATGCGTCTGCCAACAGAGTAGTTATTATTAGTCCCAGGAACCCTAAGTTCAGTAGTGCCTTCTGGAGTCAATTCATGACGCAGCCTAGTATCAGCCATAGCCAAGGCGAACTACCGAGAGGCTGGCGCTCATACTTGAAACATCACAATGACACATTTTCAGTATTTGATACTGTACACGAAGAAAAAAATAATCGAGACGGCTTTTTCCTCCCTTGTGCGGAACGGTTTGTCATACAGCAGTTCATTTTTCGACCTTGTGCTCTTCTTCATCCCCTGTTTACACCGAACACCGTTGTGCCCTCACGTTGGAGTGGGGCTTTGCCAGCCAGACCAGGAAGCCTGGAGGCGCTGGCTGTAGTACACAACTTGCAGCGGGGCCGGTTGCCCTTTGACCCTTCGACGCCTGCTTTTCCCAACAATGAAACGCAGAAGTCTCAAAGTGTCGGATTGTTCGCCTGCCAATAACGTGACCTGGGTTTATACCGTCGTGAGACAGGTTAATTTTACCCCAGTGATAAATTTTATACCGGGACAATAATCCAATTTACCAGGAAAGGAATAGTTGATGCAGATATCTGGTTAATGCGGCTAGCTGAAAAGCTATCGCCGCGACGCTACCATCTGTTGGGATATGGCTGAACACGTGTAAGCCAAAATCCGCGCTGTCTATGCAGTGTTTCATCCCCTCATTTGTCCCTTGCATCACCTTCTTGTTGCCCCGAGCACAACATCTGAGCAAAGCCCTCGGCATCACGCGGTTGCCGACAATCGCAATTTCCCGCAGTTAGAGCTCTACATCCATTGCAGACGAGTTTGGCGCAACCAGGTATTGAAAGTGCAAGAGTAGGCTTGTCATACGAACCACTAACATTCAGCCTGCATCATACGATTTGTTTCCTCCTTAGACCTGCTGACAAGCCTACATCGCAGCACATATCGGATTGCTTGCATAAGGTCGGATGCGCTCTGACATATCTGCCATTGCAATGCCACCCCTATGAATACAAAGATACCAACAGAATATTACTCTTCAGGTGCAATTTTTAAAGACGAAATTGCACCTCTACGCAAGGAAGGAAAGCCCGAACTTTCCCCGCTTCGCCGCGCCAGTCTGATCTGGACGGTCCGTCGGCTGGAAGACATTCTCCACTTCCGCTGGATGGAATGCAGATGCTGGGCTTGACGAGGCGCTCAGCCGTTGCTCGCTTCCCTCCAGGAGCATGTTGATCAATCTCCAGGATGTGGCCCGCGGCAAGCGCTGAAGTTTTGATATGATAGAAGACATCTATAGATTCTCAATTGGTTCTCTCTTAAAGTCGATTTCATCCCTAATCAATGCAATACAAACGAACACCCAGACACGCGGAGTGGAGTTCGCTGCTCGCGCATGCCTGGATGAGCCATGTGGTGCTAATATGGAGTATGAATTTGGCGACACCTATACAATGCTCAGCGTAGCGATACATGAATGTTTTGGGGAATACGCACACGCATTCGAAGTTGAACAGCACCGACCGCTCAGTGAACGCTTCGTGGGCGGCATCGGAAACGGACTGCAAGCTCAGCCCTCTGCAGCAGAGCGGAAAATTGGCTCGTGGGAGCCTTCGATTGGGAACCGAACCCCACAAAGCTCCAGGCTGCCTCCCTCTGCAACTCCCCAGCTGGAGGTGCACGAGGTGCTCGATATAGAGAAGCATTGTAGTGCTTCCTTTCAGCGGCAAGCGTATTCTTCTGTCTGTGCCAGTTGCTGCTGAAGGCTGAAGTACAGTGTAGTTTCCGACCTACCCCACTTCTTCCCCGCAAGACTAGCACGATGTTCATTCTCTACGCTGCAGCGAATGGATGCCGACCGCACGTGTTTTTTGTCTAAAACAGCTTTTTATCCTCCTAAAGCCCCTCTGTGCCAGTGTGGAAACGTTTCTGCTGGCAAGAAATACGTCGCCTCATCCTGCATTTATTGCAAATAAGGTTCTGCAGAGTGCCTACCCAAGCCATATACCTCAACAGCCTTGCAGTGCAAAGCCCAAGAGCGGAGCAGCATCAGGCAGCATAGAAACGGAGGATACAAGAGCAGTGTTCGCTTCCTGGAGCTTCAAAAGAGTGATTAATCGCCCTGAGCTGGCTGTCTTCAGTGGCTGAGACAAGACGCCAAAGCCAGCCGAACACCGCTTGAATTTAGTCAGTCTGTGGCTGCCCTACAAACGAGGCGCTACAACAAAGTACAAGCCCAGATAAAAAAAACGTTCCTCCTCCCATCTGCCCTCGCGACTACAAATGAGCATATGCATACCCGGGAGTAGTCACATGTAGCAAGCTACAAACCAGCAGCCTAGCTCGCTAGATGCCTTGCTACCCAGCTAGCCACCTATTTAGGTGCACTAGGTAGGCATACAAACAGGCAGATAGCTACGGCGCTCCTCATTTGCTGAAATGACTTCGTGCTGGGTGCTACTTGTTAGCAATATACGTCCGCAAGGGCAAATAACATAGCTTTCTCCCGTCCCTCACTGCGCCAACTTCTCCTCCGTCGACGCGATCATAACGCCGTCTGCGGAGCACATTACCACAAATTATAAGATCCACTGGTTCTGTTACATAATTTCGCTTCACTCTCTGCGATAGACTTCTTCCATGTGCATGGACACTGCGTTGCGCCTCTCTGTCCTGCCGCCCGCAGCTGGAGAGGAAGCCGCGAGTAAGAACAGCGAGGAAAAGGTTCACAAGTTGAATGAAACACCAATATATAACTACTACAATGAAAGACAGTTATTTGCCGCATATACCAACCTCCTCACATTGCAAGACAAATTCGGATTTACGAAGCATACCACGCTTACGGGCGGAAAATTGCGGACTCCATCTTTCGACTAATTTTTCATATGGCTCGTCACGACTCAAACCAACTTGGACAAATGAAAAGCAGATGACGGATGAAAATGGAATTCCATTATTCTACTAGGTCACTTACTTAGTTTGTCAACTTTTTCCTGGATGCCTTTGACCTCTTCCTGGTCAATGACCCGTCCGTCCTTAAAGGCTTCTTCTGCTTTTTCTTTGGTGAATGGGACAACAATAAGATACTTCACGGAAGAGATATTAGGGGACCGGCCTTCCGGTAAGTGACGGAGCACACAAAGGTGCTCGAGCACCCTGGGTGCTGTTTCTTCAACAGTGACATCTGCCGGTGAATCCTGAAATATAGTCTGTTTTCCTCCCTCCGTACCTCCCTTTCCCTTCTCATTTGCTTCTCCTTGCTGTTCATTGCTTTCAGATGCGGTCGGCGCCGCCTCCTCTTTCTGTTCGGCTGCTGACGTTTTGTCCTCGGCACCTTCTCCTGAACCCTCGACAGTAACGAAAGAACAGACAAACAATGAACGAATAGACCCGCATAACAGCAAATAACAATAAAAACAAATGTACACGTGCATCAAGGAGCAGGCGAACGAGCAGAGAAACGATCCAACATAAAATGAGGCTACTGAATTAGCATCCGAACGCTTCTAATGTGCCCCAATGAAATCAAAGTTAAGGAAGCTTGTACATAAACGAGTGTTTTACCTCCTTTTTTTGCATTTTGAGCCTCCTCTCCCGTGTGTTCCGTTCCTGCATTCGTTTGCGATGTCTCATCAGCAGCACTGCCCACAGTTTTATATCCATCGTCGCCGACTTTAATGCCCGCCTAGGAGAAACAAGTAACTACGCAAATGAGTGAATTGATGAAAAAGTACACAGCAAAAATGAAAGGAGCCGGAAATGAAGGCAGTGCAGTGCCGACGCAACAATGCGAGTCTCGTGCAGACGATGTTGTAGAATGAAATGACATTTATATGCTGCGCTAAATGCAAAACGGGGAATGCGCTGCTCGGCTAGAACTGCCCAGGAACACGACGTGGAAGAATACTTCAACTCTGAGATCCCAAACACCAGGGAGTGCCAAGTCCGAGCCGTTTTACAGGCAAACAGAGGCGCGCCGCCACAGACCAAAAGACGACAATATTGCTAAGCTGATACATGCAGGGTAGGTTATATGCCCAGCTTACAGCCTCGTGACGCTCGGAAACAACGAGCAGAACAGAGAAAGGTGCTTGAGCCATTGCAGCATAGGCGTGGATATACCCAGAATACACACATGCCAGACGCATAAACTCCATCACCGCCTCGCACACCCTCTTTTTCCCATTGGCGTTTTCCATTGAAGCCTGAGAACAACGCAAGGAGAGTCAGAAACGGGCACCATCAGCGAGCAGCAGCAGTGAGCGAGAGCAACAGCAACGGGCAGCGCGGAACCACAAGTAATGGAAAATCATGGAAGCGCACGCATTGAACCAACAAACCCGCAGACGTAACATGGCCACCTTGGCAGCCACGCTAAAAAGGGTAAAGATTTCTCGTAATAATGCATGCAACCAAAAGTCACTCCCTTGGGAAGGCATGCGTGCTTTTACCTCCCCAGTAGCCGCCCCAATGCCCCAATGAATTTATACATATGAAATAACAAAACAGGAACCCTGAATTAAACGCTTGGGGGAGTTAGTTACCATAATTCCCATCTTAAGGGTCCTTTTCCCGTTCTGCAGAGTGAACCTGGATTCCTTGATGGGAACATAAGACGGCGGTTTAATTTGTAACAGCAGCAAATCGCCTTCAGCGACCTCTGGCCTATTATGTGAGTATTGCTGGACAAGTGAAGGCATATTCTGCTCCTGAAGCAGCAGCAGATAGACACCATCGCCATCTCCCGTGCTGAATTCCACCGCCTTATTATCTGGTACTGCAGCTGTGTTCGCAGCATCAGCAGCAGTGTCGGGCTTCGGGCATGTTGATGAGGCGGGGACAGGAGCCAATTGGGCCGCGTTTGGGTCTGGTGGAGAACCTGAGACCTCCACTGCAGCTTTGCGCGTCTTCGGTTCAGCAGCAGCTCCTGGTTTTCCGCAGGCAGCCCCCATTTCCGTGAATGCAGCACGACCAACCTCGTGGAGCTGCGGAGAGCTCATGCACACCACGAAAAGGAGGGGATTTAAAACAAAAATATAGGACTATGCTGTATTATTGCTCTATTAAACGCAATCGGACGAGCAGCAGTCGCGATCTCGTGCGGACCAGCGGGTTTACCAGCACGCCGACCTCACGGACCTGTGCCAACGCGCCTAGGGAAAGTGGAGAGCTCTCAAGTGAAGAGTGGCATATTTATAAATAAGGAGGTATGTACAGATAAACAGGGGTTAGCAACGGTGTGATAAGCAGCGTCGCGTACCGTTGTGCTGCTGTGCTTAGGCCTACCCGGGTACCGATGGAAGGCGGGTTCAGGACTCAAATCGAGGCTCAAATCTGATTTGAAAATGTCAGTTAGGAAAATCCATTTAACGAAGAACACAACACTGAAGCGAAATCCACAACAATGGAAGGGGAAAGCAGAGGGAGCCCCGCAACCGGCAACGAACGCACATGCAGGTTTCAGGTTTCAGGATATCGTCATTCGCTGCAGACTTCCCTTCAAGATCGAGAAAAGAGCAAATTAGGGCGACTTCTACATTTTGATGATAACATGCGTTGCAAGTAAGAATCTGCGATTGGTGCATGTGGATCGCCGCATGGCCATGACCACGACTGTCTCCACGCTTCGGGACCGTTATGAGCTTGCGGCCAGCCGAGAGGAAGTCCTTCTCTTTGCAGACAAGTACATGGCGG
Source organism: Eimeria acervulina (assembly GCF_000499425.1). Lineage (NCBI taxonomy): Eukaryota > Apicomplexa > Conoidasida > Eucoccidiorida > Eimeriidae > Eimeria > Eimeria acervulina. Next base: position 10,816 of record NW_013547109.1, read on the forward strand.
TCAGATTGGTAAGAACCAAAAGTAAGATTTTACTGCAAGGGCTTGAGTGCATTCGCACTAGTTTAACGACCCATTTTGGCACCCCAGCGGCACGACACCATCTGTGACCACCGAACCATTGCATCCCAGGGTGGCGGAAACCAAACTTGGAGAGGCAAATTTTGTTGGCAATGCATTTTGACTACCTAGAGAACTATTAACTTGTGAAGATGCTATTGCCGCCATCTGGTTGCACTATCCCGGACTGAGGCGCATAGCGTTCACACGCTTCTTTTGAATACTCTCAATTTATGGTTTTCCTCTGATTCCACCCAGTACCATTTGAAGAGAATAGGCACACAGAGGAAAAAGTAAGTGGGCAGATAATCAAGATAGGCAGGTAAGCCTGGGCATGATTACCTACTTATCTAGAACCCGTTGGGCAGCTGTTCGTCCTGGGCCGCACAACCACTACGAGAAAGAACTAGTTAGCTGCAGGTTCTCAGGTCGTCTATATTTAAAGAAGCCGTGTGATATCCTTTTTACTTTTCGTTTAGTCAGAATGCATGGCGTTGATCAAAAACTCCAAAAGAACTATCTGCACGCCGTGCCGGCCTAGCTGGATGCGTTGGTAGGGAGCGTTCTTGCTTGTTCGTTTCCAAGTGCGCAAAAATGGCACTCCACATTACCGTTATAACGGTTCAACAAGGTGCATAGTGGGGCATCGTGTACTAGTCTGCTGGCTGCACAGGCATTGCGCCTACAGCATCAGTGCTGACGCCGACGCTGCCACTTAGTTTGGGGTGCGAATGCCAAGTTCATAAGCCTCTCCAAACCATCACTCGCCGGCACGTTTTCATTGTCACCTCACCGTTGCTAGTTCTATGTAGTACTTCTGCATTGTTTCCACAACTTGCTAAGGCTGCAGGATGGAACAAATGGCCAAACCTACATTTCTACAACTGCGGATGCTACAGAACGCCGGCAGCCGTGTCAACGCGTCTTCTGACCAAAAACGGTTTACTTTGGGGAAATATTCAAAGGATTCAAACGTAACAACCCCATTCATTGCGAAGCAGTGGTCTCCACTGCAGATGTGAACAGCTCGTTGCTAACAGCGAACCTTTTCTGCTGGTTTAGAGATGGCGCCCTTTCTTTTCTCACTACAGGCCGACGCTGCTATTCGTCTAGCATGGCCTGCGCCGAATGACACAAACTCATGGACGCCAAAGGTAGAGAAATGAGTTGACGTTCACCAACTGTGTAATGAAAAAGAGAGCAAAGGTCTCTGCGCACCGCCTTGCCACGTGGTTACGGCCGAGACAGTCCATCCTAAAAAAGGAAAAACGAGCTCTCAGGAACATCCTAAAACTGTCGCGTCATCATACGCGAATACAGCAACAAAGTAAAAATATTCATGCTTTAAGAGCATTCTCCATCTTGCTGCCAGGGACCCCACCTTGGTGCCTTTAATCGGTGGTTCCCCAGTGGAGAGCAAAATAGCAACTTTTTCAGCGCCACTACTTCCCCAACCGGAGGGCGTTCTCCCTTTTTGTAGGTATTCAGGGCAGATACAATTCGGTGTGCTAAACGCACGTGAAATTTCGTCAGCGGGTTTATAGTGTGTGTTGGCAATGCGAAATCCGTTTTAAAGCTTTCTGTGAACTTCACCCACCATTCAGCGAGTTGCATATGCTCGCCGATAAGCTTGGCAGTGCATATGATTGCATCGAATATCATTAAATAGCAACCCAATGTTTCAACTGCTTGAATAGGTGCTTTACCTCTTGGTCCCTTTTGACTCTGAAGCCAGGTTATGGCAACCAGCCGCTCGACGGTATCTATGAGAAGATCTACATCCTGCTGGCTGAGTTTTTCCTTCAAAAATAATTTCCGTAACGTGCTTAGGTAGCAATGATATGATAGCTTCGCTGACCACCTACCAGATGATAGGGCGGACACATCTATATTTCTGAGAACAACACCGTCCTCCAGCTGTGGCAGCCGAACATACGGATGATTTGTAAGGCCGCCATACTGAAGGACACTTTTTAAATCCACAGGACTATCCAGGCGCTGTCGTTTCGCAGCAGATGGTGCTGAAGTTTCTTCGGCCTCTGACTCGTCATCACTAGACTCTCCAGGCTCTTCAGATGAAGGGCTGATACTTGGAATTGTATCTAACCAGGAGTCGGGGTCCAGAGCAGTGGACACGGCAGTCCATTGCTCTGGACCCCAACTCTGCGCAGATGGTACTGACGATTGTTCAGCCTTCGACTCGTCATCAGTAGCCCTCCCATATCCTTCAGATGAAAGGCTGATGCTTGGAATTGTATCTAACCAGGAGTCGGGGTTCAAAGCAGTAGACACGTCATCGGATCCACCCAGTTCAACCGACTGCTGCACTGGATAAACATTTTGATGTACCATCTGACCACCTATTGATTCAAAACCAGTTTGCCCCTCCGTCAATTGCTCACGCACCTGCAGCGCCCCTTCAACTGCACCATACGCTTCCGTCCCTGTGGTTGCCTGTGATAGCATTCTCGATAACCCCAATAAATGCACTAATGAGTTACCTCCAGAACTAGAAGCCGCTCTTGCCTCCATAATCCCCAGGTCGGCCTCCAAGTCCAAGCAGCCTTCTAAGACGGAAACCTCATCATCGAGACCCTGACCCCCTTCGGATAGCCTCCTCCTTGCCACTCCTATCCCCTGCTTCCTGCTACGGAGAGCCCAGCACAAGGACAACGACACTAAAATTGCTACTACAGAAATAGTTGTGGACAGGGAAAAAAGGAGCGACAGGTTGTAACGCCGTGATCGAGAAGGGCGAGTTCGCTCCGTCGGATGTCCAGCGTATGGGATAGACGTCATTGAACAGCCCTCCAGCACTCTCTTATTTTTGAGAGTGTGCCGCCATTTCAGCGTCTTTAGAAGTTGTTGATGGCCTGAAGACCGCATGCCAAGAAGGACGGAAATAGCCAAGGATTCTGCCACCAAATAAAAGGTAAGGGGTGGCTTTAAAGGAGCACATTCGTATGTCGAAGTGTGTCAAGACGTCAAATGTGAATTAATCAAAAAACAAAAGCCCCCAATGTTTGAGAGAGGGCAAAACAGAGGTTCCTCAATTGCTGTGGCACAGGGATCCCGTGCCCGTCGGTTGAACACGTTGGCAAACCGATCAGCGTTTGCTTACCCACCCCTGTTGAGTCTACTAGATCTACTCTACAAATTCGACTACTATTGTTTGCGGTTCTTTAATGACTAGAAGATTTCCACGAAGTTGAGAAGCAGAATGGGGTGGAAACTAGACAGCGATGGGGTGCCAGTTTTCCCGCCGTATCGGTGGGGCGATCGGCGACCAGTGGGAGCATTACCTAGAGACCCCTTGCTCTTAGCACGCGCAGACAATAATGTCCTTGTATTGACTGGGGGAGAAGATATCAAGTCTTTTGTGTGGCCCTTTTGGGATCTAGCCCTCGCCCTCAATTTTCCAGGAAGAGAAGCCTCTTGCGCTCAGGCGTGCTCTCTCAGGATTCCCCGACTTACTGTGCCTCATCTTCGGCTGACAAACACAGTTTAGTGCTCTCCACAAACAAAAAGCCCTGAAAAGACTTCGTCGCTGTTGCTGCTTTTGTTTTTTCGTCGGCTACGAGGGCGGGAAGACCGAAGACTGAGGAAACGTTCTCCGCGCGATCGAGGCCTGTGTCTCGCCACTCTCACTACAAGGTGAAACAGATGTAACGAGGGTACTCGTCCTTCTTATCCGACAACCATCGGCACCTTTGGTCGATCTAAATGACTAGAGCTCTGCAAAAAGCAGCTGATCTTCAGTTTGCAGGAATTCTTGGCCCAGTGCCGCACGGGCTTGGAATTGATGCACAAAGGAGGTGGGCTGTCAAGAGTTACAGCATACCTTGTTGCGACTCCTGCTGCAAAGCAATCCCACATGCAAACATTCTGAAACTCCCATCCAACGGATGCACTAACACCGTAGCCAGCTGCTGAGCCGTAACACTGCTTTCCAGCCTGTGGGCACGGCGAGGTGCACTTACGAAGTGCATACAGACAGCGCTAGAAGGGCATTCCGGGTTGAGGTAACAAGCCTTTCCAGCCAAATGCGACTTCTCAAAATGGGAACGACAAGGTT
>NW_013547108.1:0-14727 GCF_000499425.1 Eimeria acervulina
GACGCTGGATACTATTCAAGTATCCAGCGTCCCCCGGTATATATATATATATATTATATTATACATAGCACATATTTTACATGTGATGGGTACATTAGCTGCTGCTGTGGTGTTGCGTGTTGTTGCATGTTGTAGTTATTGTTGCGGTTTTTTAGTTCAAACAATTTCGTGCGTTGCTGCATGCAGAGGAGAGGGAGGCGACGACGAAGTCGCTGTCCTTTGCCTACTTCTTTGTGGCTGCTGCTTTGCGTGTGTTGCTATTTAGGACGGCGTTGTACCGGACTTGCTAATGAATCCGCATGCAGTTCCTTCTCGCATGACAATAGGTCACCTTGTTGAGTGTTTGCTTGGAAAGACTGCAGCAATTATTGGGGGGGAAGGCGATGCGACTCCTTTTAACGATGTAAGAACGTTAATTTGTGTTTAGTTGTCGCATGCAAAGGCACTTTCCTTCTTTTTCTTTAAACCCAAACGCAGGCTACTACTCACACGGAGGTGTGTGTAATAGGGTGATGATGGTGGTTTTGTGCGTAATGTGTGTGCATATATATATATATATATATATATATATATATATATATTGTATATGTGTATGTTTGTATGATATGCTGATGCGTTGTGTTGTGTTGTTACAGTACACCGTATCCTGGATTGCAGGTGAGTTGCACCGTTTGGGTTTCGAGCGTCACGGCAACGAGCGTCTCTATCATGGGCACACGGGTTTGCACATGCCTTCTTTGATATTCATTGGGCCGACATATTACCAGCGTCTTAAACACATGGTAGACGACAAGATACACGCGCGAGCGAGGGGCCCAGTAGCAGCGCTGACGCGTCAGCCTATGGAGGGCAAGAGCCGAGAAGGTGGCTTGCGTTTTGGGGAGATGGAACGTGATTGCATGATATCTCATGGGGCTGCTCGCATGCTTAAAGAGCGTCTCTTTGATCAAAGTGATGCCTACAGAATACACTGCTGCGATATTTGCGGAACGATGTGCGTGGCTGACCTGCAACGCCTCGCTTTCGAATGCAAACTGTGCGGAAACAGCAACAAAATATCACAAGTCTACATACCATATGCATGCAAACTACTCCTACAGGAACTCATCTCCATGTGTATTTACCCCAAACTGGTGCTACAGGTGGCGTAAGAAGCCACAGCCCCGGTCAAAACTGCAAGCAGGCGACTATCCGTCTAACTTATGCGTGAACTTGCATGACTCCATTTCTGCCCTTTCGAGTGCATATCGTCTTTGCAAAAACTTGGGAAATTGGTGCTTATTGCAAATGTGATGAGAAACGGTTTGATGGGGTACGCTACAAGATTTCAGTCAACAGCAGCTTTTTTTTAGTCGGCCAAGTCCAACAGAGCCTAATAGTTCCGCAGAAGGCATAACTTAGGGCCCCGATCAGCTTTTCAAGCAAACTAGCCGGAGGCAGATTGGCTAACTGGAGAACTAGGTAGTTGGAGAAGACTGAATTGGCTGAAGCCGAGAAAGCTAGCTGGAGGCTCCATACACGGAGGGTGGTCATGGGTTTTTCACCGGAACTTCCTGATTAATCCTGTACGGCTTAAATTATTACATAGAAAAAAAATGCGTACGACGGAACGGGCCGAAGACAAAAGGGAGAGTTTTAGGGCAAGTTTCCGATTCTGCAACAGAGCCACTCCTTACAGTCCTACAAGGGCTGGCCAGACGAAGTCAATTGCAGCATTTATCTCTTCTGGGCTTCTGCAGCCCAAGACGAGGATTTTTCCGGTTCGGAAGATCAAACAAGTCGGTCCTTTCGCTTTCGCATTTCGGCGGCCTCGGAGTTCTCTTCCTTCTGCGTCGACTGCAAAAAAATCTCCTCCTGCACCAGAGGACAGGACAAAAATAAAACGGATAAAATGAGTAAGTGTTGTTCACGTTAGCAAGCATCATCCAAGCCGAAAGCTCCTGTGCTTGTCGAAATAGGCGGGTAGGACATGGAAGCAAGCAACTGCTGATCTCCCTTTCATTTTGCATAGTTTTTTCTTCTTGGTGTATTTCTCTATCTCGGCTTACCAAAGTCATCATGTGCGTCCGCCGCGACATCCCCTCTTGCAAGTTGTGTCTGCTTTTCTGCGCTTTCTTGAATTTGTTGAATCTGGGGAATTCGAACGGCGACGCCGTCTCGTGTATCAATCGCAGCAGTTCTAAGCTGCGGGTGTTGCAGCACTTCGCGGATATCGGGCCGAAAGGAGCCGCCCAAATCCACGCGGCAAACTAATTGCAAAACAGAAGCGGCCTCAGGGTCGAACTCAATATGGGGGTTGCAGAGGTACTCCACAGTTGCAGCGTCGTCCTCGCCTTCTCGCTGAGGCAAAAGCGAGAAGAAACAGAAGCAGATAGAACAAATAATCGCCAGCTAGGCAAGGAAGAAAGCAGAGCCAGGGAAGGAAGCAGAAGCAACAGAGCAGGCCATTGTCCACTGCATCCTCTGAGATGCATTCCTTGATGTACTTTGATGCATTTGGGGATTTTTAACTGCATGCGTAAACAAGAAGAGAAATCACACCGCACCTGCTCAACCGGTTTCCACCAGACTCTGTATTTGAGTTTATAGGCCACTCTGTACGCCTGCCAGAGCGCCTGTTCTTTCGTGATGCCCCCCATAATAGAAAGAGATCCCGTAGGTGACAGCACAGCTGTGCATGCAGGTCTTTGCATTCTGAATACAACCGGCTGGGACGCACCAACCCCAAGTTCGGACTTGGGCAGACTGCGTGCGATCAGCAGCAGCTCTGAACGGGTGAAACCGCGAGAGCATAGACGAACGCTCAGCCACAAGTTTGTGATAAATGCAGAGGGGTTCAGCTGGCCACTCAAAGGCAAAGGTATGGGCTTAGGCGGCAGCTCCAAAGCCACAGGTCCGGCTTCCCCGTTTGCAGGGGGGACAGGCATCAGACTGCGCATTATAAACGCCGCTTTTGGTCAAACAACAATCACCAGGGAATGTTCAACGCATTTTGAGTGCATCCCACTTCACGCGTCTTGTGCTGCGTCCCTTCGTACTTGTGGGTTAGCAGTGCTCCAGCAGCCAATAAAAGGTTCTACAGTGAGCAAGAGGTTGTCATACCCCGGACGACGTAGAGTCAAGGGTTCAAAGTAATACGCACGCATCGCAGCTTGAGACTAGAGATAATACAATGGGACTATCGGGGCTATGAAGCGTCTTTGAATGTGCGTATGGATTTCAATAGCTGCGGGAAGTCAAGATCAAAGAAGCTCGACAGCAGATAAAAAAGAAGCTGGTAGCCGCGCAGGTATATGTACACCTTTCTAACTTATCATCGTTATGACTAATATTTTTGGTTTTCAGCGTTATTGTTGAAGAGGGTGTGGTATTGGTACAAAGGTTTTCTTGTCCCGCTGTGGGGCTGCCGAAACGCTCGCCTGCACAGAAGCAAGGGGTCCGATATGTCTGGAACTCAAGGAGAATTTATAAAGGACACCAAAATATAAATTAAACGAAGCGAAGTCGAATTACAAGAGAATACTTCGATTATATTGAGCATTACTTCACCGGCGACTTGTTGCATCGGCTGCGGCCAGTTACTCTGCCTCCGCTAGCAACAACCCAGTTCCAGGAGCAGAGCCATACAGAGAAATATGCCCGAGTATATGCCTCTCGGCCTACTGCCATAATATGGTGTGCTGAAACAAATGAACCCATAACAGTAATGCATCCCATTCCCGGTCAGCCGTCAGGCGGTGATTAAGTCATCGAGGCTTGGACATACCGCCCGATACAGCATCGGAAATAATTATTATTGAAACTGCTATTTTCAAAAATAAATACAAGGTTATCGCCGGCGTGAATTTGCAACAAGACTGCCATTAATAACTCTAATGCGTTCACAGGCGTTGGGAAGAATGAATACTTCGGGTTGTCTGCCAGGTTCATCAAGCAGCCTTGGTAGGTAATCCGCCCTTCACATTGGGGGCTCCTTTGGGTTCCACTTAAAAGGAGTACTTTTTGGGCATTACTATTTGGTTGCAAACTTGAAAAGCAATCAGCTGTGTCTAGAAGTGCATCGTACTAAGTGCACGCCTCCAAAGAGCAGCCCTACAAAACCTGAGAGGAACAATAACAATATAATACGAATCAGTTCAACGTTGCATAACAGGCATTTGACAGCATCTACACGAGGTTAGTCAGTTGAATCGAGCACATATTAATGTGCAGATGCCCCCAGAATGCATCATTAAGTCACATTTGAACTATGCTGCCGAATTCTACTGCTGATAGACAGCTAAAAAGAGCAGAAGCTGCCGCGACGATGCAGGAACTTGCACAATAATCTGTTGTTGGTCGTGAGATCACTTTCTGGGCGAAGATTCAACAGAAACCAGCTGCTGCTGAGCACATGAAGACGCGCAAACCAAGGTACCTTCGTTGCTGTTTTGAAATTCACCTCCAGTGTTACGAAAAAGTACGAGAAGCGGAGGGACCCAAACTAAATACAGAAGTCCAAAAATATACAAATATGCATAAATACGCATGTATTGCGTGTAGTGTGCTTGCATTATAAAACCTACGGATATATAAACATACAGGATTTATGTGCTTGCCAGTTGGGCTGCGGCGGCACTCATTACCTCAAAGGATTAAATCAAAAGGCCCTACGAGCGGATGCTTTAGTCAATGAAAACCTTCCAAGGTATTTCTTCAGCGACGTGTTTGGAGTGTCATATGCCGTTTCTGGGGTTAATGCGAGCCGGCATACGTCGGGTTGTCCGCTAGGTTTAGCAAGCTGCTTTGGTAGGTAGTCAGCCACTCACATCGGGGGCTCATGTTGGGTTCAAAGGAACCCCCGATGTGAATGGCTGGCTACTTACCAAAGCTGCTAGATGAACCTAGCGGACAACCCGATGTATTCATTTCCTTTGCGCAACGCAGTTGAATGCAGTAAAGCCACTAATAGTGACTTGGTTAACAAACACTCTACTATAACAACTACGCTTTGCAAAACTATCACAACCCCTGGCCTCTTCCGTCAGCGACAAAGCACGCTAGCTTGAGATGAGAAGGTTTTAGTTCTCTAGCTTTGCGCTAACGGCACTGCTGCGCAAACGGAAGCTCAAAAATCGCGGAAATGAGATAAATTAGAAGCAGTCATTTGAAGCCATGGTCCGCTTTAGCTGGTGCTCAAGGAAGCTAATAGAGTGCAGGCACGCCCGAAGAAGCCCTTCTTTGCGGCTCTCTTTCTTTCTCGTTAATCGTGTTGCTTCATTATCTAAGTGCAATCTGGAAGAACTCGTTGCATGAGGACCCTCCGGTCTGAGGCCATTGTAAACGTTGCGTAGATCTTCCTTTTCCGAGAAGCTCATTTCACTTAGCTGCAACGGATCTGCGGCGGTCGAGTTCCTCTCTCGCCGCTACATTTCGTTCGTGCTGCTTTTGATGTTTTCCTCACTCACGAAGGACACGCTACTGTGCAATTGTGCTCCTGGAGGAGTGAATCCAAGTTGATGCAGCTCCCTTCAACAGCACTTTCTTCCTTCCCAGCTGCTGGCCGCCCATTGCGTTTCGCGCCCCCCGCTCGACTCAGCGTTAGTAGTTCGTGCTCCTGCGAGGCGACAGCACAAAATAAGGTCCCAAAATAACAATGAAATAATCTCCTCCCCCGTTCCGAAAGCGTCATTTGAGCTGCTGATGAGCGCTTCCCCGTTGTGTACTTCAGATTGTTACGGAGTGACCGTAGATGCACCGCTTAAGAAGGCTCGCGGAAGCATTATATTATTATTATTATTATTATTATTATTATTATTATTATTATTATTATTATTATCGCATCATTGTTATGTTACTAATACTGTTGTTGGTGTTCCTCGTTATTTTATTTGCATTGATGCTTCTATATCACTGGTAACTACGGGAAATATGTAGGTCAAACAAATCAAGACGACCCACGGAGAGAGAACCACACAAATTTTGCCGTAGGAAATCGAGCGTCACAAGAGCCCCCGACTCAGCCTGCACTCACACACCACTAGCACTACCTGGAACCCTCATTCTTGTCCCATGTAAATTATCGCGTTTGCGTTGATTACTGCAAAAGGAGCAGCGAAGGCAATGTGAACGGTATCCCCTCAAACTACGAAACAGAAAAAACGGAACGTTTCCTCTTGCCTTTATTTTTTGAAGTTCTTCAGACACCTTGGCGCAAACCTCGCGCACACTTGCGCGGGGATATTTGTCTACGTGGTCTTCCATATGCTGAAACCCATGAATGGTAAATAAAATGCCAATGCGCATGCGTTTTGAGCGTTTCAACAGAGTCAGTGCCACTTCATGTGCAACACCAAACGCACTCAAATGTGCGTTGCCTGGCAGCGTCAGGTAATCATTTTTGTACTTGGGCTTGTGGCGTTCATTCCTTCTACTATGCTGTGGAGCTGATAATTATTTTTTCGATGTTGGTTATGTTTTTACCTTCATTGTACGCTCATCTGCAGCTGTAATTCTGAACGTGTGCCCATTAAGGACAACTTCAGCCCCAACAAAGAAATCCTGAGCTGTGAATTTCCTCGCTGTTTGAGGGTTCTGTAGGTTGTTTGCTTCAAAGAACTTGCCACCTGCCTGTTAACGAACCGCAGCGCATAGAGTATTTCAGCTAGTGCAAACTCGCGGACGGCGCAAGCAACCCAAGGACCTCTCCACAGGACACTCAGATCAGCCTGGGTGGTTGCAAACATTTTAATTCGATTTCGTTCTGCTTCCCTCTACACAATGACTGCCCCTGTGTCATAAGATGCTGTAGAGGGCGGGGCACCCTACGTGGCCTGAATTGCGTTTCTGATATTCAAAGACGGTGATTTTGTCGGTTAACTCGCGAATCGAAATCCGGAATTCTCTGCCAATATCCTCTTTTAGGTTGCTCACCAACTCCGCCTGCAGTTTTTGCAGTTGAGGCGAAGTACACCCTCACGCTCAAGGCAGGCGAAGGCCATATTATACCCGCGAAACCGCCATTTGACAGTGAATAATTGCCCCTCAGTTTCTGCCAGCTTTCAATGCTTACTAACTGCGCACAAGCGGCTGCAGCTACATTTTTAAACTTCGGCTGTGCAATATTCCTCTTTGAACGCTGGACTTGCCTTGAAGTTGAGAATGACGTCTTCTCCAAAGAGAATCTCACGTTCGTTAGGATGGGGCCGCTTAGGGGTCTGAACACCAGTCAAAGAACCCGCCATCCTCACGTTTTGTTACCTGTCCTCACTGCGTGCCTTCAAATGATATAAACAAAATGGGTACATATTTTTCTGTTTTTGATGCCAATAATGAACGATGGGGGTGGAGGGACCACGTCCGAATACGAATGCGCCTACTGTGTACGAGGGGCAGCATTTCGCTCTTTCCGTATTAGGACTTACTATACGTGCACAACACTGGAGTGTATCTTCTTCAGTTCCTATACCAAGCGCATGGGGGGGCCACGTAGCTGGCGGGATTTCCTGGAAAAACAACGCGAAGGAGTAATGTGTCAGAGCGTCTGAGTTTGGTGTGAATGAATCTGATCCAAATGCACAACAGCTGAGATGCGTCTTCTACCCTTACGGGCCTCTCTTCGGGAATTATTTCTTTGCCCTGCTCCATGTTCAAATACTCGCGATAGAACTGCCGCGTGAATTCGTCGCAATCATAAATATGGAACTGACGTCCATATACATTTATTTGCTTTCCCACAGCGAGGTCCTCTGGCCTGCGAGTTGAGCTTTGCACAAGTCTAGTATTAGCTCTCACTAATACGTAATTAGTGCTCCGTGTAATTCCCGGAAGTTCTAGAATGAAATCCTGAGCATTGAGCAGGGACTTTCGTTTCCGTTTTTGTTGTGTGCTTCTTTGTTTCTTTCTAATTTACGTGTATGTTTGTTTCGGTTGTCCTCTTGCGTGTAGCAGCCGTTACTTTCGATAAGGCTGTGCTCACGTATAGAATTCGCTTCGACTCAGCTGGTGGTCAGACAAATTCAGCTCGCCTAGCTTCTTTGGCAACTTTCCCCTCCTGTGCGAAACACTCGCATAGTAACTCCGATCTTGTGTTCCGCTCACAGCTGTAATGTCTGTGCATATACAATGCCTATGACCGGTGTTATTATGACCTGTTGAGGGAGAATTACGAAACATGCGAATCAAACAACAGGAAAGGATTGATACCTCAGGAAGGTAGAGTAGTTGTCACAGCCGGAGTTCTTAATAGGACTAATTCTAATCTCCACGGAATCGTCTGCAGGAAACCACAAGGGATATTTCCACGTAATCCTTGATAACAATGAAGATAGAGGAAACGATATTGCGAATTTTGTTGAACAGCTGGCTTCCCGATCGCCATCGCTGTACCATCGTAGCTGGAAGCGAGATATCGAGCGCTGAGCCATTCATTCTCTAGCCAGAAGAAAAACTTTAACCCATCTTTGGCCTATTGCACGCTTACTGACCACTGAGGAAGTAGTGCAGCTTGTAGTAGGTTCGGCACCCAAAGTTCTGCTGGTTTTCCCAGTAGCAGTGAAAGGCCAATACTTTGCTGCAGTGCAGACAAAACGTAGACGGCAATCACCCCGGTTTCTTTAACGCTTTATTCCCTCAACTGCCCCGTTGTCTTGCGCAAAATCATGTAGAGTGGAAAGACGTTGCAGGCGTTTGCTGGGCTACTTTCTAGCCATGCAGGCAGTCGCTAGCTGCACAAGTGTCTGACCGGTCGTTCTGTAGGTACTGATAAAGCAGTTTATTGGTGCAGGTGTTGCCTCGCGATGCCTCGGCGAAAGCCCGCGCGGCCCGAATCTCGCTGAGAACTGCTGGTGATGGCGTACAATTAGGCCTTTGTTTCATTACAAATGCCTGGAAGAAGGTATCGTTAGGTAGCTCCACTGCCTCCCCAATTTCGTGCCCTACGTTGCAGAAGATACATTAGGCTCAAATATAGTTCGGTGCCATGCACTGCGTACATAACTGGCGTGCAAGCAACACCCATATGCCGAAGGGCGCTGATGATAGCAGAGACAGGTGGGAGTCAATCCAATTCACTTTCATTAAATGAAAACGGTGAAGCCTCCTTTACCCGCATTTTTACAAAACCACCGCGTGAATTCATCGCAATCCAAAATCTTAAAAACACGGCCGTAGAGCTCTAGCTCAGCTCCGAGCTGCATGTGAAACACCAGCGTACATCTGACTCCAGACCCTAAACCCCAACCCCTTCTTCCTATGCGCTTAGAACACCATGCATACACCGCCGGCGGCTGTTCTGAAGGAAGAGCGCTCCTGTAGCTCGACTAACCAACCTTTAAATCTGTGAAGGTAACAAAACCGCTTCCATCTGCTCGCGGCATCTTGTGTCTTTTCAGAATTGGTCCTTGTCGTGTTTCACCGTAGTCCGTGGTTGATTCATAAACGCTGAGGGTTCCGTCCTCTAGATAAAAACAAATGATGCAGAACCGCCGTCTGCTATTCTCAACCGCATTGCCGCTGAAGGGCTCTTGGTAGAAGGCGAAGAAACGCAGAGCTTGGCGGTCATGCTTCAGCCATGCAGGCTCTTGTGTTGGTCTGAAACGGGAGAGCAGCAACACCACCCGTGGCAGTGATAGCACGGTCGATCTGATGCGGCATATTCACTTGAACAGCCGAGGGATCGAAACACCTAGACTTCAGTTTCTATGGAGAGCAACATAGTGATAATGCAACAGTCACCGGTACGATCGGCGCGCAGCTGCTTTAGCAGTTCTCCTTTCATCGTGCGTGAGATGGTGACTTTCACGGTCTTCTTGACCACTTTGGCTAAGAAATGTCCATTCCTAAGTACACCTTCAGACATCCGTCTGTTTGAATAATGGCTATTCTTTTATCCTGTAGATATAGGCGCTGCATAGTTCGTTGTGACTTAAGGAAATGATATTTTGCCGTTTAGTTACGCAATCAAAAAATCTTTTTACGGTGCCGGTAAGGGAACAAATTGCCGATAGACGCTCTTTAACGGTCCCACGTCACTGACCTGTTCAGTGAGTTCTAGAGGAGGAGGTTTCTGCCTGTCTTGCCGGCCTGAAGTTGTATAGTTGAGGGTTTGCCTCTTGAAGTACTTCTCGCGGGCTGAGTGGTCAAGCTGCAGCTGTTGCTGCTTGATACTAAATGGGATGCAAAGAGAGAAAGTCTGCTGACCGGCGAACACGGAAGGCCTCTGAAGATCCATTTTTAGCTTTCTTCTTTGTTTTGTGCTCGTTTCAGTCGGATCGCCGTTGGCAGCTCGAGGCTGCACCCACGGAAGGTCACCTCCCTTAACTAGTTCGATTGCCGTTTGAACGGACGGCAATTCGTTTCATTTGATATAATAGCATTCGAATTACTTTAATGGTATGAAGCACTGAACCCTTCCTAGCCCTTCTCTCGCAATCACTGAAGAGCACAGCTGCCCGCAGCAAAACGCCACGCGATCGCTGCTGGAACGCATGAGCAGAACTCTCCTGCCTCCAACCCCCATGCAAAATTTACCTCTCAACAGATTTTTAGATCTTCATATCTGTCTTTTTAGTTAGCCATCTATTCGTTAATCCCACGGAAAATCCAAGGGGCTGCGGCCTGTCCACGCCGCACGAGCTCCGTTGCCGGTCACCTCAACAATCGAAGAGACAGAGCAAGTATAATATGCCCGTTTGACCAATTCCTTCTTCAAACGGGTGCATTCGTAACTTACACTGAACGTAGTTACAACATTCTAAGCAAGAATAACGAACAACTGGGAGTAGCCCCGTGCATGCACTGCACAGTGCCGGGTTGTCGCTCCCTGCGTTCAAAAGTAACCGACCAACAAATGTAAAACAACCTCTGTCACTGAGTAGCCATAAATGAATTAGCCCTGTTTCGTAGGACCTCTACGCTGTTCCTATATGTATATTCGTGGGTATATGTAACATATTAATCCGATTCACAGCAGTTGCTGTAACAAGCCTCCTTAGTCCCAAAGCCTCGTTGAGCACCTCTGCGGTCCCCAGGGAAATGGGTTTCATCACCTACTGCCGCCTAACTGCATGCAAAATCAGGATAATGGACTGTATAACAATTGGAGTCCGTTCACTTCATAATGCGCAACTAACAAGCCAACGGTCAACACCAAACCCAAACTGTGCATATAAGGAGAGGAGCGTGCAGTGTTGCTTACCACGTACTGAACTCATGTAATGCGATCTATGCTAGATTTATGCATGCATAATTTCCATGAAATAACGGAAGAGAACGTACACAAAAAAATCCAAAATCCTGCAGGAGACTACTAAGATAATACGAGGTTAAATGAAATTAAATGGGGAAAAAATGAGACTTTGAGACAAAGTGGGATGGGGGAAATTAAGAAAAATGAGACTTAAAAAGATAAAATGATAAACAGAATGATGAATGAAGACAACGCTTGCCCCACGACTGCTGTGCACAGTTTCCTTTGCTCTCTTTGATCATACTGGCAGTGAATTACGGACTCCATTCAACAGAAAAACCCAAAACCCTGAGCCCTAAGCGCTACGAAACACCCCCCGGCAAAGCTTCTTTCTGGGTTCCTCACCCATATCGGCGGAATGCTCTTCACCCTGAGGAGCGCTGAACCTTGTACTCTCTGCCAGCCCTTCAGAAGCGGAAAAATGACATCCCATTTGCGCGTCTTGGGTCTGTGAGAGGCGCAGCCCTGTGATGTTGTGCTCTGTGTCGCTGGCTGGGCTCTCCGGTGTACAGGCAGGCCTGTGGGTTGGGCAGTTTCCTTTTTTTTCCCTAATAGCTTGTGAGGCCTTCAGTGATGCTCTTTCCCCGTGATCAGCTGAAGCAGGGGGCCGCAAATCCCAGTCAGATGGAGTAGCTGTTGACGTCTGTTCTTCTGTCTTTGTAGAATGTGCCGCGGTAATTTCCGGCTGCAGAAAGCGCTGCTCCAGGATCTTGGCTGCCTTCACAACTTCAGCTTTCGTTGCATTTTGACTGGATATTAGAATATTCAGGTGTTGCCGCATCAGGCGAGCTACTTCGGTGTCAGAGAGTTCTGCTTCTGGGTCACTTTGCGTCTCAAGTAGGGCCCCATCTGATGCAGGATTCGCACTTTTAGAGGGCCTCCCAGCTTTGTTCTTGCTGAGAAGTTGCTGAAGCACCAAATGCAACTTACAGTCGAAAAAAAGCTGTCTATACCCTTGCCGTGAGGCCTGCTGCTGTTGCACGCCGTCAGTGTCTGACGGCGAAGTGCATGGCTGCGACATGTTGCAGCAACTCAACGCGAGGCCAGATGACTCATGCAGAGATATCTGGCAGTCTGGATCCGCCGAGAGAAGGGTCTCCTTACGATTGTCCTCTGTCATCTGGATGGGGGCCCCTTGGCAGCTCTGCGTGGCACCGACAGTTGCTCTGAAATAAGATAGCCTATTCCTCCACTACTTCTCGCGCCTCTTAAATCCCTAAGCATACAAATGTTCCTTCCAATTCAGCATAACTCCCAATACCACTGCTGCTTAGCTCGCCTCCGCATTTGAATTGACGTGGGAAGAAAGTGGACAGCCGAGGTTCCCTTCGTTTCCGCTCCGTACGAGTTGTGCAGCAGCAGCAAAACAGCGGGGGAAAGAAAAACGACTTCTTCTCATTTCGGATGCTCAAAGAGAGGAAAGCCAGCATGAAGGTATGCAACAACTTGAACATCAAAGTGTCCAACAATACGAACGGTCATCGTCGGTTGCTGTAGTGATATGCTGCGTGGTTCTACGAGGCTTCCTTCTTGAATGAATCATGAAGCCATTATTTCAAAAGAACAGTAGACGAGTTTGAAATCACATAAATAAGACACATCTGAGGTGCATTATTGCCACGTGCTTTACATGGTACCGGGGGGCCCTTCGGTGTAGTGAGCAGCGCTCTGAGCCGCCGCTACTTCAGGCGATTTGTAGTGCGCAGCACTAAAATAATGCGCCAGGACAGCCTCCAGAGGCCTTACAACTTAGAATCTTAAGCAAATAATGTGCATTAATAAGTAAATCAAATAAAGAAACCATCTGGAATGGCGAAACAGGCTGCCGAGTAGAGCCAAGGCACTGAAGCTGTAGTGAACAGGGCTCACTGCTGCTCCACTTACCGGTCCTGTGTTTTAGGTGCACACTCGATGCATACAGGCTACACTCAGCGCATAATCATAGAAGAGCAGCCTGGGTCCAATCCTCCTAAAGAAGGAGGAGCACCAACGACAGTGATCCCCATGCTTGCCCCTTGCTTGTCAACGCCTCGGCTGCAGTACCAGTCGCATAGCCAGCCCCAGATGCTGGGTAGCCGCAGAGCACTCTTGGCCTGATAGCCTTATCTCTCGCCTAATGTTGCTTGGTTTATTTCCAATGATATATTAGTTTTACACTCTCTGTATGATAGACCTCCAGAGGTCCAATTTGAGAACCATTGAAGTGCCAGCGCACTACACTTGGGGCCCCCCTTTCCATGAAGCCCGCCCGGGGTATGCATAGGCCGTAGCATCACGTTATAACGATGAAATTTTTTTCGTCTTTTGAGCGTTAGCTGATGAGCTAATGCAGGCAATGCACACAGCGATCTGGGAAACAACTAGTATTCATGGCAAACGATCTTGCGTTGGTCGCTCTGCATCCCAATTGGTTTCTTCGCCTTGTCTTTCACACGAATCGGTTTATTTAAGCATCACTGATTATTATTCTGCGTTCCCGCAGGAGGAAGGAGGACAGGAAGGGCCACAACCAGCCCTCTATACGCTTCTTCCTAATGGGGCCGTGGGAGGTGGCGTCTCCATTTTCTGCATTTTCACCGAAGTGGCTCATCTACACGGCAACGAGGAGAACATGGGCATGTGATCCCTCTCTTGGAAATAGATACTGTTATTTATTTCAACCACTGATTGCACTTCACGGGCGCACTGCAGCGCACCACAGCAGCGACAGAAGAGCCGATCTACCGCCTGCTTTGCCCCCCTTCAGCAGAATCCTCTTTAATTGCATTTCCGGTGTATATCCACCTCATTTGACTTTCCAGCTTTCAAGCGGTCGCACTTATGCAACCGCAGTTGCATCCGGTGCTGCATTTGCTACTGCCGACCCCTCTACCCGATCCCCTGCAGACTTGCGGCCTTCTCCGCAGTCTCTTCTGCCCAAGGACGGCCTTCTTGCTGCTCTAGAGGCGGTTAGAAGAAGTGCAGACGCGGGTTCTCTCTATCTATTGGAGTCTGTAAGGCTGGCTCCTCTGCAACAGGCTGTGGCCTTCCCGACACAGGAAGCGCAATCCAGTAGTTGCATCTTTGGAGCAGTTGGGAAACTGTTTGTAGATGGTTTTCGCTTAGCTTAAAGGGAAAACGTGTATGTAGTCTCATGCGCTGACAGTTGCGGCGAGTTGAGGATCCAGCATTCCTACTACTGAGGGTTTGGGGTCGGCTGGGTCAACCCATCCCAGCAAGCAGTGCACAAATACACTTTCCTGTGGTTTCGCTGCAGCGCCTAGCAGAGGCATTTCCTGAGCATGTAGAAGCAAAAGCTAAAGTGGAGGCAATTCGAGAGTTGGTGCAGCACCTTCAGCAACTGAAGCAAGAGAAGGCGCGCGTGTGTTCTGCAGGCACTCCGATAAGGACATAGCTTATTACGCGCTTACTGAGGCCGCTAAACTCTTCCTTTTTGCAATATATATATATATATATATACATATATGCTTAAACTTGGGTGTGCGTGCATATGTGTATCT
>NW_013547107.1:0-13250 GCF_000499425.1 Eimeria acervulina
ATATATATATATATATATATATAAGTATATTATGTATATATTATATGTATTATATCTATATAATATATAGATAATATATATATTGTACATATACATTATATTATATATATATGTATATACATTATATTATATATATGTATATAATTCGTGAGGCAAATGCTTTAACATGAAAAAATAAAATTTTACATACAAAAAAAGAATTTAAAATATATCGCAGAGATTAAAATACATGCAGCAAACAGATGACACAGCATCAACAACAGCAGCAGCAGCAGCAGCATTAGCAGCAACAGCAGCATAAACACAAGATCCAGCAGCAGCAACACCACCACCATTAGCATTCGCATTCACATTCGTAGCAGCAACAGCAACAATCGCAGCAGCAGCAGCAGCAACCGCAGCAGCAGCAACCGCAGCAGCAGCAGCAATCTCAGCAGCAGCAGCAATCCCAGCAGCTCCAGCAATCCCAGCAGCAGCAGCATCAGCAGCAGCATCCGCAGCAATCTCAGCAGCAGCATCAGCAGCAGCAACCTCAGCAGCAGCAGCAGCAGCGAAGTCAGCAGCAGCATCAGCAACCTCAGCAGCAGCAGCAGCAGCAGCAACCTCAGCAGCAGCAGCAGCAGCATCAGCAGCAGCAGCAGCACAAACTGACTTCTAGATCGGGCAATCCGAATTCGATTTTTCTGTCTAATCTCCCGGGGCGAAGAAGCGCAGGGTCTAAGGTATCAGGGCGGTTTGTCGCCATGAGAACTTTAACATTTCCTCTTGCTTCGAAGCCGTCTAATTGGTTGACTATTTCTGATAAAAGAGGTATTCAGCATGCACACAGCAACGCAAACTATTGTATAAGTCTGTCTGTCTATTAGTCAACACTCGATAGTCGATATTATAGCTTATACACCCTATTACATACGATTGCCGCATGTTTATGTATAACCAAATAAAACCCTCAAACAGAAACACTGCTTGAAACAAATAAATAAATATAAATAAAAATTAATAAATAAAAACGAGAAGAAGCATCATTGATTAGTATATATTTGAATACGATTATAAGAGATTGAGAAAGATAAAAAAACAAAAAAAAGAGAGAAGTGCTCTTAATAATAATAATAAATAATATTAATAAATAATAATAATAAAAGTAATACAAATAATAATAAATAATAATTCTAGTACTGAAAATAAGAATAATAAATAATAACAATACGACTACTAATAATGATATAAATAATAATAATAATATAATGAATATAATAATAAGAATCAATACTAATACTAAGACTACCTAATAATCTTAATAGAAATAATACAAATACAAACAAATAACAATACAAATAAAAACAAACACTACAGATAGTAATACGAATAGTAGTAAGATGCTGATAGCAGAAAGAATGCACAGAAAGAAGACGAAGAAAATAGCAGATTACCGAGCATTGTGCGTTGAACTTCATGGTCGCCGTGCCCTCCATCTGCGTCTCCTCCTCGGCTTCCTCCTATCGCATCGATCTCATCAATAAATAAAATGCATGCTCTTCGAGAACGCGCCATCTCAAATAACTCTCTAACCATTCGAGCACCTTCTCCTACGTACCTGAAGATATAATAATAATAATAATAGTAATATTATTATTATTATTATTGTATTGTATTGTATTGTATTCTGTTTTATTATGTTGCACTTCATTATATTAGACAAACGACAGAAAAATTTATTGTTGTTAGGTAGATGAAAGCAATTAATATTATCATTTATTACAAATAAAACTTTAAAAATAAATATGCTCATTTTAAAGGATGAGAAGAGAATAGTAATTGATTAAAAAGAAATAAAACAAAGGGGATATTGACTAAAAATAAATAAAGCAAAGATAAATTGATTAAAAAGAAACAAAACAAAGCAAATTAATAATTAATTAAACAGAATGAGCAAAGAGAATAATTAATTAAAAAGAATCAGCAAAAAAAGTAATTAATTAAAATTAAACAAAAAACAAAATATAGGAAAAAGGATATAAAACATTAAAAAGAATTAACCCTCTTTATTCAAATAAATAAGAGAGAGAGAGATTAAATAAACAAACAAAATAAAACTAAAACTAAAATAAAATAAATAAAATGAGAGACCTTCTTTGTGATGGTGAACAAGAAAAGACAAGAAGAAAAGCATTAAGCAAATAAAAGAATATAGACACTCTATAATAAAATATATAAATATATTATTTTATATTAATAAGTTTTGTTTATTAAAAAGTAAAAGTGAGAAAACAATCGCATGCAGCAGCAGCTCGAAATACTCAAGAATTACCCTTCAAAGCCATCACACCAAATAAATAATAAGTAATGAATAATAAATAATAAATAATAAATAATAAATAATAAATAAATAACGATGAAAATAATAGCAATAATCAATAATAGTAGTAGTAGTAGTAATAATAATAATAATAATAGACACAGAGACACTAAGTTGAATGCATCAGCAGCAGCAGCACCAACAACATCAGCAGCAGCATCAGCAGCAACATCAGCAGCAGCAACATCAGCAGCAGCAACATCAGCAGCAACAGCAGCAACATCAGCAGCAGCAACAGCATAAGCAGCATCATAAGCAGCGGCAGATTTACTTTTGTACGAGCTCGGAGCCGATAACGCAAATGAAGCATGCATCAGTTCTATTAGCAACAGCCCTAGCAGTGAGGGTTTTGCCTGTGCCTGGGGGCCCATATAATAAAACACCTTTGGGGGGATCGATCCCGAGCGAGAGAAAGCGTTCAGGATGCAAAAGAGGCATCTCTAACACTTCACGTAATTGTTCAAGCTGCTCCTTCGCTCCCCCTACATCGTTGTATGTTACATCCGGCTTCTGATGTCATAACAAAATAAACACATTATATTCTATAATATTAATATTAATATTATATTATATTAATATAATATAATAAAAATAAATATTAAACATAATGCATCAAACAAATTATGTCTAAATAAGAGTATAGGGTAGATTTAATAAAAACATGTGGCAGCACAAACAGATTAAATATATATGAAAAACAGTAAGGCATTATTAATATAATATACCCCTATAAAACCCTAAACCCTAAACCCTAAACCCTTATTATCCTATAAACCCTAAAGCTACTTCAAACACAGAGCAAGCTGCATGCGCTCTGAAGCCTTCACAAAGAAAGGGTTTAGGGTTTAGCGCAGAGGGAATAATATAATAATAAACTGGCTTAGGGTTTAGCATAGAGGGCTTAGTAAGAAAAGGGTTTAGGGTTTAGGGTTTAGGGTTTAGGGTTTGGGGGCCTCACCTCTTCCACCGTCATCATCATAACTGTGGGGTCGATCTTAGGGGGCAGCGGAATTTGAATTTTGTATTTGTTGCGGTCCACCCTACAAACCCCAAACCCTAAACCCTAAACCCTAAACCCTAAACCCTAAACCCTAAACCCTTAACGCTAAACCGTAAACCCTAAAAATTCTAAGCCCTAGACCATCCCTCTTCTAAACCCTACACCCTGAAAACCCTAAACCCTAAAACCTCGTCAGCTGCACCTCCCCTTCTTGGGAGCACCTCAACCCTAACCCTAAGCCTGGAGCCGCAAAAACCCTACCTCTAAACCCTAAACCCTAAACCCTAAACCCTAGGAAAGTCCTAGAGCCTAGAGCCTAGAGCCTAGAGCCTAAACCCCTCGTAGCCCCAACTTCCATACCCTAAATCCTAAACCCTAAACCCTTAACCCTAAACCCTAATCCGTACCCAACTCGCATGCCTTCTTCGATATCCATAGCGGCAACTTTCTCTCCTAATCCGACAACAAATTTAGCTATTTGTTTAACATTGATGATATATTTGGTTTCTTCATCAATATCCCCTGTCATGCTGCCTCTGGGGCCCCCTTGGGGGCCCCCCTGGGGGCCCCCCGCACCTCCTGAAGCCCCCGTTGGAGGTATTATCTTTGTACAGCGAGCTACCTGCAGCGGCTGCTCTTGCATTAATCTTTTATCTGCAGCAAGATCCCACTGAGAAGGAAGAGATAAGCCTGTGTCGCTCTCACGTACACCGCATAAAGTAGATATTCGCTGCAGCTGCTGCTTTATATCCGCCTCCAACTTCTTTGTACTGCCTGCGTAAGGGCTCAAACCCTGCATGCACAAACACCAGCAGCAGCAGCAGCGGCAGCAGCAGCAACAGCAGCAGCAGAAACAGGGAAGATAAGAAACACATTATATGTGCAGCGGCGGAATATGTGACACATCCAAAGCATGCTCGCATGCTGTTGCTGCTGCTGCTGCTAGTGATGCTGATGGTGCTGCTGCTGCTACTACTGCTGCCGCTGTAGAGAAACATGGGTGAGTCTGACGATGCCCGCATCGTCTGACTCGCACTGCGCTGTAGAGTTTAGGGTCTAGGGTTTAGGGTTTAGGTTACGTAGGACTTGAGAATGTCGATGTCTGCAGCATCAAGGGGAGGAGGGGCTGGGGCAGGGGTATCTGCTTTGTCTCCTCCGCCACCTTTGCTGCCTTTGCTGCTGTCGTTAGCCATCGTCTATAACCCCTTCTAATCCCTAACCTGCAGCAGCAGCAGCAGCAGCAGCAACAACAGCAGCAGCAGAATGGTGCACACCAACACGAGCCCTGGCCCAGGTGAAACTGCTGCAGTTGCTGCTGATACTGCAACGGGACCCTCATCTGCAAAGACACAAGGCAGCCATGCTTGCTGCAGCTGCAGCAGCTGCAGCAGCAGGTGCTGCTGCTGCCTTGGGGCCCCCACGGCAGCAGCGCCACCCCAAGCCTTCGCAGCAGCAACAGAAGCAAGTAGTAGCAGCAGCAGCAACAGCAGTCAGCTCAGAGGTGAAGACCCTCATCAAGGACTGTACAAGCAGCAGTTACTGCTGTTCCAGCAGCAGCTGCTGCTGCTCCCGTTGGGGCCCCTGCAGCATGGGGGCCCCCTGCAGCAGCTGCTGCAGCGGTGCTGTGCGTCTCCCCTCTTGCTGCTGCAGCGCATGCAGCAGAAGCTAGGGTTTGTTGTGCGTACCTAAGAGCAGAGAAAGGGCCCCCCAGGGCAGCAAAGAGGTGGAGCGCTGCACTCAAGTCTGGTGTATGCACAAGCTCCTGCTGCTGCTGCTGCTACTGTTGCTGCTGCTGCTGCTGCTGAGGCCTTTTAATGTACTTCCCCCGTCGCTCCAGGCACTGTCGTGATATCTATCAAAAGCTTTTTAAGGAAACTTAGCTACAGAAGCAGACACTCAGTCTGCTGCTGCTGTTGCTGCGGCTGCTGCTGCTGCGGCGGCGGCGGCGGCTGCTGCTGCTGCCCAGCAGCATCAGCAGCAGCAGCCACACAAGGGTTCCTAATAATCCTCGTAGTTTATTTAATGAATTGCAGCAAACATTAATGTTGTTTATTAAGGGTTAAAAACATTTAAAGGCTGTCTTCTTATACAATATCTCTACCGTAGTTCTCTGCATTAAGAGGAAGGCAGCACTGCGGTGTATGCGCAGCTCCAGCAGATATTCTAAGCAGCATTTTCTCTAATAATAAATTGCTTATGTTTATATTTTATTTTAATTTAATTAATCTTCCTGTACTCTCTTTAGGCCCCAAGGCACACACTGTCTACTCCTCTTGCCTCCTTAATCTTTTACCTATACATATGTATATTCATATCTGTACATATACACATATATATGTATGTATATAAATGTATATATATATATATATATGTATATATGCATATGAATGAATATGTATGTGCACAAACAACTCCAGGTTCTGTATCAGCAACAGCAGCAGCAACAGCAACAGCAACAGCAACAGCACTGATATATTATGTAGGCCCCCTTTTTGCTGTGGTGTAGCGTTTAGGGTTTAGGGTTTAGGGTTTATGGTTTCTTCCTACCAAGCAACGCAGAAAATAGAGACAACTACTGCTGTTGCTGTCTCCTCCCCCGCTGCGCCTCGCCAGCTGCCCGGCGTCCCAGCTAAACCCTAAACCCTAAACCCTAAACCCTAAACCCTCAACCAAGTGGACCCCGCCACTATACGCATTCGGTGCTCAAGGCCCTAAACCCCAAACCCTAAACCCTAAACCCTAGATCACGATATGGTGAGAGAGCTACTGCTTATTCTTTCTTCTTCTAAGTGCAGCTGCTGTTACTGCTGAGGGGCCCCCCTATAACAACATCAGGGTTTATGTTGCTGCTTTTGCTGCTGCTGCTGTCTCCTTAACCATCACTTCGTCTGTCTTTTTTCCCTATAAATATCGTTGGCACCTGAAGTTGCTCGACGTTCTGCGGTGTACAGGCACCTTCACTTTAAGATCTCAGTCGAACCCTTAGGGGCCCCCGTAGGGGCCCTCAAAGCTCCCAGGGGGACCGAGAGGGGCCCCCAATGCCCCCAGGGGGGCCCCTAAGCAGCTTCCTTGTTCTTGTTTGCTCTATGTTTGGGGGCCCCTGGTGCTCGCCTTCTTTCTTGTGTCTCCTCTCTACAGATTTGTCTATCTCTACCAGGAGATGGTGGGCCCTGGGGAGCCTGAAGTGTACAGACACCTCGTGCTGCAGCAGAAGCTGCAGCAGGAGCTGCAGCAGCAGGTGCTGCGGCAGGAGTTTCAACAGAAGCTGCAGTAGGAGTTGCAGCAGGAGCTGCAGCAGGAGCTGCAGCAGGAGCTGCAGCAGGAGCTGCAGCAGGAGCTGCAGCAGGATCAGCAAGCAATGCAATGTGCACACCTTGAGAGGGTCTGCACCCTTTGCAATAAGCGAAAGCGGGAAGCTGTGAGCAGTCTATACACCCCAAGTTTGCCCTTTGCGCGCACATGTGCGGCAGTGGGGCCCCACACCCCAGGGCCCCCCCAGCAACCTGCAGCAAGACCTGATATCTCTTCAGCAGCAAACGAGCCACCGCTGCTCCTGCACTTCGGCGCGAAGGCAAGCAGCAGCAGCAGCAAGGTGCAGCAGCAGCAGCAGCAGCAGCAGCAGCAGCAGCCTCAAGGAGCAGCCCCACTGGAGGCCCCTGCAGCGCGCGCCAACTCCCGCTAAGTCTACGGTACGATACGCAAGGCAAGAGGAGAGGAGGGGGCCCCCGAGGGGGCCCCTAAGCGAACAAAGCCAGCTGGGGCCCCCCTATCCCAGCGTTTTATAACTTTCCTCTGCCTTGTCTGAGAGTGGGGGGCCCCTCTAAATAACTCCGCTTGCTCTGAGCAAGCAATCTGTGTGTATTTGGTTTGCATCCGAGACGGCTGCAGCCGCAAACGCCAGGGGGGCCCCTTCAGTGACTGTGGGCGCCGCTGTGGGGGCCCCCAAGGTCTTGAGGGGCTGAAGAAGAAACCCTAAACAATATAAGAAAACGGAGAGGCCCCCGCTGTTACTGGGGGCCCTAAAGCGAATCTCAGAGTCTCGGCTGTCTCCGAGGAAGAAGCAAAAGAGAAGTGGAGAGACAGCTGGGAAAGTAAGCAGAAAGGAGACAGCAAAAAGGAAGGGGCTGCGAGATGAGGTAATGTGTGTCGGGTGTCTGTACAGCTCGAGCCGAGCCGCCGCTTCTTTCCGTTCTTCCCCTACTATACGCTCCCTGAGGTGTATGCACACCTCCTTGTGCATGCATCCTTGTCTCTGGGGCCCCACACCAGCACCAGCAGCAGCAGCAGCTTGAGCACCTGCAGCAGCAGCAGCTTCCTCGACGAGTCCTCCTGTCTTGTCGGTTCCTCTGTCGGCGAGCTGTCCGTACACCTGAAGGTCCCTCTGCTGCAGCCAATGCACAAGTGGCTGTGCCTGCTAGGACCGCCGTGCAGGGAACAGAGAGCTGCAGCAAAGGCAGAGCTGCAGCAGAAGCAGAGCTGTAGCAGAAGCAGAACTGCAGCAGAAGCAGAACTGCAGCAGAAGCAGAACTGCAGCAGAAGCAAAGATGCAGCGGGTGATGCGGCTGGATTTGTGGGGCTGGGATCAGGCCCTAGGTTGCTGTGATGGAATCGGATCTCAGGTTGTGGGGTTGGGATCGGATCCCAGGTTGTGGGGTTGGGATCGGATCCCACGTTGTGGGTTTGGGATCGGATCCCAGGTTGTGGGGTTGGGATCGGATCCCGTTTTTTGGATCACGTTTTGTTCTCAAGAATATATGCAGCCGTTGAGGAAAAAGTTTCGCAGCGTAATGGGAACCTGGAGGCGGCGCAGCAGCAGCAGCCGACTCAGCAGCAAAGTGCAGACAACAACAGTGGGGGCAGTTAAAGCTATAAGCAGCTCCACGGGATCAACAGGAAACACCAGCAAGAAGTCTTCTCGTAACGAGTGCGTCAGCCCAGACAGTGCAGATACCCCAAATGGAATAAGAAAGAATCGCACAATTATCCTGAACAACACAAACCACAAACCCTAAACCCTAATAAACCCTAAACCCTAAACTGCAAAAGCGCCAGAGGTGGACCGCTTCCGAGGCCCTCTGCATGCAAGGAGGACGAGTGCTGGGGGTTCAGCCCAGCCCAGCAACTAGGGTTTAGGGTTTAGGGTTTAGGGTTTAGGGTTTAGGGTTTACGAATGCAGCTTTGGGTGTGCTTAGCTCTTCGTGCATTGCTGTTTACTTCGCCATTAAAGCTCAGGCTGGATGTCTATTGAAGTTCTATTTCGTTGTTCCTACTTTGTTTATGAAAATATGTTTATTATTTGTGTCATATATATATATATATATATTAGGAGACTGGGTTTGGTGCTGCTTAGTAAAGGCATTTATATTTTGCTTTTTCTACTCGTGTTGTGCACCCTACTTCTTTATTATTATTATTATATATATATAATTCTAAGCTGAGGCTGGGTGTATATTGAAGGTCAATTTCATTCTTTTTTTGCTTTGCTAGATTTTATTTTATTTTATTTTATTTTATTTTGTTTCGTTTTGCTTTCAGAGTTTGTGCGGTGTACTGTAGGGGTAATAATGTGAATTGGGGTTTATTATTTTTGTCTAGTGTTTATTATTAATACTAATTATTATTATTAGTAGTAGTACTATTATTATTATTATTATATTATTATTATTATTATTGATATTAGAGATTATTTTAATTCTTAATATTATTAGTTGCTGCAATTATTGGGCTGGATTGATAATACTGCTTGAAACAAATAATTATTATAATGCGTCTTTTAGTTTTTTTAATGCTATCTTAATTATTTATTTGTGTATTCAATGCTGTTATTGTTATTATTAATTATGTTTATTATTTACTTTGTTTAATGCTGACTGTTACTGCTGCTTTTTATTTCTTCTTATTAGTGCTATTACTATTATTATTATTATTATTATTATTATTATTATTATGTGGCTATTAGAACTATATATATTATTATGAATAATAATGCTTTTTATTATTTTATTATTTTCGTTATAATAAAAAATAAAACAAATTATTATTATTTTATTACTATTATGCTAATTACTGCTACTATTATTATTTATTTATTATTCTTTCTGTTAATATTATTTTATTGCTTTTCCTGTGTAATATATATTTTATATATTATTTACTCTTTTTATAGTTAATACCGTTGGTTTATAATTCTAAACAAACAAACCTATAATAAAACGAAGAGCAAGTATTATGTATTGTTTCTATTTATTAATATTAATAATATTACTAGCATTAAGACTATCAAATAATTAATATTATTATCTGTATAGATGTTAATCTATAATAAAAGTAAAGAAATACTAAGAACAGCATTTGTTATCAGCTTAAAACATAACAAATGCTTCCTTATTAGTTATATTATAACGTTAATATTTGCTATCAATATTAAATATTAATGTAAATGAATAATATTTAATATTAATATATATTAATGTTTACTACTAATACTAAATATATATACATATATATATATACATATATATAGATGTATATTATATATATGTGCATATATTGATGTACATTAATAATATGAAATATTAATATTAAATATTAATATTAAGTGTTAGTAGACGCACCCCACATCAGGATATCCTCTATACATAATAGCTCTGTAAGCATTTGCATTGAGGCCTATACCTACGAGTGCCCCAGCAACAAGAGCGCTTAACCAGACGCGGCTTCTAACTTTATGAGCAGTAAGTGAAACAATAACAAGAAAGTAAGCAAAGTACACCCAAAGAATCATGAAGGGTAGCTCTGTAAGCTCCAGCAGCTGTCTTGAACAACGCGATAGACCGTAAGGATTGTAAGGGATATAACCTGAAGCAAGCGCTCGCTGACGAGGCATAGAGGGGCCTATAATACATCCATCTTGGCTTGCTGCCTTAGCAATACATATCGGGGGCTTCTCAGAGGAGACAGGATCATGTACACCTACTACGCATGTGCTGCCCCCACACCCACCCACCCCGCTGCTGCAGCTGCTGCTGCTGCTGCTGCTGCTGCTGCTGCTGCTCCTGCTGCTTCTGCTGCTCCTGCTGCTCCTGCTGCTGCTGTCGCACCCTTTGCTGCTGTCTTGTATGCAACTTGAATTGCCCACTAGCACGCCGCCGCAGCCGGAAGGACGGGCAGCATCCACTGCTGCGAATCCTCCTGCTGCTGCTGCTGCTGCAGAGCCGCAGCATAGACACACACACACACACGCATACACATAAAAGCAGCAGCAGCAAAATAATGCTTAACAGAAGCTCACAGCGGCACACCAGCAGCAGCTGCGGACTTTGAGGCAGGGGCTGCTGCTCCCACCCGCTGCACCTGTTACTGCGCGTGCTGCAGCAGCACCAATAGCTGCAGCAGCAACTGCAGCGGGTGTCAGGTGAACATCCTCTGGGAAAATGGGCCAGAAACAGCAGCAGTAGCAGCAACAGCAGCAGCAACAGCAGCAGCAACAGCAGCAACAGCAGCAGCAGCAGCAGCAGCAACAGCAGCAGCAGTAGTGTTGCGGTGGAGACACAGGAAT
Organism: Eimeria acervulina; assembly: GCF_000499425.1. Taxonomy (NCBI): domain Eukaryota; phylum Apicomplexa; class Conoidasida; order Eucoccidiorida; family Eimeriidae; genus Eimeria; species Eimeria acervulina. The sequence continues at coordinate 10,918 of NW_013547107.1, forward strand.
GAAGCGTGCATTCGGGTCTCTCGCAGCAACAGCAACTGTAGTTTCTCCTTGCTGCAGCAACAGCAGCAACAGCAGCAACAGCAGCAACACCAGCAACAGCAGCATTGCTTGCCCTACATTCGTCTCTTGAATCTGAAGGGGCTGTTGCTGCATCTGAGCAGTCGGAGCGATGGCTTAGAGAGCAGCTGAGAGGGCGGCTTAAGAGGGGGGGGGAGGTCTCCATGGCTTCCAAACCCTAAACCCTAAACCCTAAACCCTGATACCTGCTGACTCTCAGAGGAAGAAGAGAGAGGGTATGGAGGCGAGGGCAGCGACAAGCCAGCAGCAACTCGCACAAAAAATGAGACCCCACAGCAGCAGCTACTGCTGCTGCTGCTGCTGCTGCGCCAAGGCCAGGTCAAAGCCAATTCAAATCCTGATGCTCTTGCTGCTGCTGCTGCTGCTGCTGCTGCTGCTGCTGGTACACACTCCACTAGCTGGGGTGTCTGCTGCCTGGCTGCTTGAAGGCAGCAGGGGAGACAAAACACCTGCGAAAAGAATACCGTTATGGATTTAGAGGGGATGATTTCGGGTCTAGGGTTTAGGGTTTGGGGTTTAGGGTTTAGGGTTTAGGGTTTGAGCGTTAGGGTCACTCGTCGGCTACGGTGCGATGACTGCAGGCCAGCAAAGGGCCTTCTTTGCAGTGTTATGGATGCGAGACACACAGAAAGAAAGACAGAAAACCAGCTAAAAAGTATTTGCAGCGGTGGCGCCCCACTGCCATGTACAGACGGAAGCGCGCGCAGACAGACCAGCAGCAGCAGCAGCAGCAACAGCAGCAGCAGCAGCAGCAGCAGCAACAGACCATACAGCGGTCAAACAGGCTCTCCTCAAATTCCAAAGCTGCAAACCCTCTTCATAAATTGTTATTACAGTTAGAGCGCTCTAATATATTTATTTTCATCCCTTACTTATTCAGATCTGCATGCGACCCATACGTAGCAACTCGACAGACAACAGCAAACAGCAGCAGCAGCAGCAGCAGCAGCAGCAGCAGCAGCAACAGCAGCAGAGGGTACAATGTCCTGCTGCTCGTCATTTCCTCCCTTCCTGCCAAACCAAACAATGCTTGCTGCTTGTCTACTAAACCCCTTACGAGCTGCACAGCTAAAAGATAGCAGCAGCTGGGGGCCCCCATTAAGAGGAGAGGGGCCCCCGCTGAGCAGCCAGCTGGGGGGAGAGGGCACTGACTCCAACCTTCTTATGAAAGGTCTGTAAAAGAGGCTGCTAATTCTGCTGTTGCTGCTGCTGCTGCTACCTGCTACTGCTGCTGCTGCTGCAGCCACTGCTGGCACTGCTGCATTTGCTGCTGCTGCTGCTGCTGCTGCTGCAAATGCCATTCTACCCACAATATCTCCTTAGCCTGCGGAGTACATGGAATACTCATACTTACATTCTGGGGTATGCATGCCGCTGTGGCCCCGCCTACGCTGCAGCTTTTTTAGCCTAGCGTCATAGCCTCCGATGAACACAGACTCCCCCTAAAACCCCAAACCCTAAACCCTAAGCCCTAACCCTAAACCCTAAGCAATTATTTGCTTCAGAAATATGTTATCAAGGTCGCTCTTCCTGTTTCACGGCCTTAGGCGAGGAGGGGAGTTAAAGGTCTCCTCCTTTGCTACTTCTTTGTTATTTGCTGCTTATTGCCTCTTAACCTCTTCCAGAGAATAAACACTTTAGAAGATCAGCGTAGCTGCACAGTGATGTGGGGATCCACCAAAAGGTGGCATTCGATTAAATACGTATAACGATGACGGGCTGCTGCATGGTGCAGGGCGAATTTATCTTCATACGTTTACTTGCAGCAATGTTCCCAGCATAGAGGCGCCAGGCTGCATGCCTATTTTGTCTTTATATATATTTTGAATCTGTACCCTCCTCCAACTGGTGCAATCATATAACATATAAATCGATGAGGCACCGGCGTACAGACGTATATGGGATACGCAGACATCAAGGTAAGACTAGCGCATTTAATAATAATAATAATAATAAAAATAATAATATTGTCATTCTTTTAGAATAATACTGGAGCAATCAAACAGTAGTAGGTAGGGTACTGAAGGAACTTGGCTGCAGATTTTCAAGATATAACCGCTCATAATTGAGCGTAGACTGTCCCCCTGCACTACTATCAAAACGGTGATACTGCAGGCGCCACCCAAGGGGTAACTACAGTGCTTCCTCCACGCACAAAAAGTTAAACATTCTGCTCCGCACTTCAGCCCTTCCGGCAAACATTTTTGTATCAGGCGAAGACATAACTACGCACTCAATGACTCAGTATGTACAGG
>NW_013547106.1:0-14856 GCF_000499425.1 Eimeria acervulina
AACATATTTTGCTGTCTTCTGCATTCGGATGTTCTTCTTTGAGCGGCGCACCGTATGGTGTAATACTTCTCCCGTGCTTGCTTCAACGTACAACACCCTCATCTCCTTGGCCGTCAAATTAACGAGAGCAAAGCCACTCGTTGTCCGCTGAAACGCGCAATTTGAACTGCGGCACAGTTCCTGATGCCCTTTACACTTTTTCTGTAAACTCGGAGTGCAACAAGTAGGGAAAGAACGGTGCAACTTCGACCCCGACCCGCTGATAACTTGAGCAATAGTGCCACCCACGCTGTCAGGCCCGTCAAGCTGCAACCCAAAGACAAACAAACGTAAGTGCTGCTGATGCTAGTCCTGTTGACATGCTTATGCAATACGACAGCGCGCAGCCAACACCGGCCGACTGCTAAATGCTAACACCAACTCAGCTGTCGCATACCTCGAAATGCGATAGCAAATGCTCATGCCCAGCAAAGATCGCATCCACCCCGTACCGCAGATACAACGGCAACAACAAGTCCTGGAACCACTTAACATTTCTACGGAGAGTCCCGTCAGTAAACAAAGGATGGTGTTGATGAACAAATATCCAGTCGGCTTCTGCCGCAGCTGCAACAGGGGAACAAACGAACAAAGATTTTGCCTAGGACGCCTTACTCAAACCTCAAGAGGGGGCACGTGAGCTACTCCCCTTAAAACGAAACAGATGACTGCAAAGGGATCTGCATTAGCCTAGTTTTGCAAATCACCCAGATCGTCTTAGCTTAGTAAGTTAATCCTATCTACCTCGTCCACAGGCAGTATACATTGGGATCAAGATAACTGGATATTGGTGTCGCACCAGATCGTAAGACAGCCTCTAGAAAGGCCAGCTGCTTGCGAGCAATGGCATGTGACGACAACAAGATGTTCGAATCCAAATGGATATTTACGACAGTCACAGAATTGCCAAGAGAATAAGTTCCCTCGTCGACTCCCGTCGCTGCTGTCTGCAGCTGCAAAGTGTAGAAAGTAAATGCCACACAGAAAAAAGAGCAGCGCACTAAAGAGCAGCATATTACACCGCAAGATGCAATGCCCTCGTCGTCTGGCGACAATGCAGCAAAATGTTTCGTGCACTCGACCCCCGCGCTCTAGCAACTTGGTCAAGTTGCTAGGGTGCAAATCCCGAAACTCCTGAGCGTCCTCGCACAGTCTCCGTGGTATAATCTGAGCAAAGGAGACTCACTTGTTGCAGCTGTCCGATGTTCGAGACAAGAGGAAATGCGGAAAGGTCACGATGCACATTCTTGTAAACAAATCGTGAAAAGTACCATGGATTCGGAAACCGCCAGCGCACTTGAGCAGCTGCAGCACACTCACCACGCCCAACCCGCTCGTGAGAAAAACTGAAGGAACGCAAAGAAACAAATTAGCAGAAGCAGGTAAACACGGATTCCCCTGTCAAACCAAGCTGGAGTAAATCATCTCATTCTTACAGTTCCAGTCTTGTGGTTGCTTGCACGTCGCACAAGATGAAAAGTAGCGTTGAATTTGCGCATGGGGGGACAGTTGGTAATCGTGATTCCCCAAAACGGGGAAGAATGCCACCTGTTGAACCACCACGACGCATGCGGGCACTGCTAGGCGGATAAAAACACGCACAATGTGTCGAAAAGCAAATAGTTGGCCATGTACAACCAGCAGAATGTGAAAGGTGCAAACGTCCCCATTGGCGTAATCAACGCTTGAGAAACCCTTCGGGAGCACCAGAAAGAACGCTGATAATGTCCAAGTCCCATAAATGACATAAGTAGTATTTGCATCACTATTACATGCATTACGTGCATTGTGCACGTATAGTACGTATACTAGTCCCGAAAGGCAAGCTTGTGCGTCCGGGGGACTCAGCAGCGCAACGCACTCGTTGTAAGGCAGGATGCCCAAACGGGACTTCGAAATGGGAAACAAATTTCGGGTCATCTACACTGCTGACTCCCGTGGGGTAAAAGTTGTCTCCCAGTAATGAAACAAAAGAAACTGGAACGACGGAACAAACTTCTGCCATCGTCGCCACCACCTAACAAAAACCCAACGGAATTACATCAGCAGACATCCCAAATAAAGGACTGTAAAATTTTGCAAACACAATAGAAAAGATACGTACACACATCCTTCCCAAAATTATTTGTGTGGCAAAGCAGACTATTCATCTTCTCTGCAGTCAGTGAGCAAGAGAAGAAATGTAAATGGTTGCATTCATCACACCACTCAGAGAATCTGCTTACAGCTAATTCAACACCGGGCTCCAGTTCATATCAGTTCACCTTGCTCAAAGCAGTAGACGGCAGTCCTGTGTCGCCCACGGCCACGAAGTAAACCCCCCGTGACCCATCAGTCGCTCGTTCCCAGGCCTCTGGGCCATTGCACACCCCCGTTCCAGGTACAGCTGTGCTTTGTTTAACGCACCCAAGGGAGTCCAGAGAGTTTAGCCACAGCGTCGGAGGGTCTGGATCAGGTAAAATGCTCATATCTTCGTCCTCGCGACGACGCCGGAAGTGGTCGCCTGGCGCGCGTGTGGACAAAGCTGCTCTCGGGGCTGTGGCTGCTTGTTCTGGCCTTCCTGTTTTTACGACAGCGGTTCCTGCTTCTGTTGCATCACTTCCATTAGGGGTAACGGGAAGGCTGAAGCCATTACTACTTGCGGCCCCCGGCGTCATGCGGGGGCCGCTGGAGGTGCCGAGGGGCTGAACAGAGGGAATAGTACTGGAGGCGGCGACACGTGAGGGCGCCAAAACGCTAAACAAGCATGTCCAAGTAATGATAGAAAATGTAGAGGGAACCATCTCTCCCCCTAGCCCTGCTTCGTACCCGGGCGAGTTGCGGAAGTTCAGCGGGCTGCGTGTGCACAGGTGCGTGTTCTACCTTTGATTTTCGGGAGGACTTCACTCCATACAGGCTGAGTTAAAGCTGCAGTTTCAACCATTTTCCGAACAAATTACGGAGTCATCTTGTGCAGTTGGAGCCCGCGGGGCCCCCAGCGGTTCACGTTGCCCGGCGGCAGTGAGGCTATGTCCAGCGGGAAATGCTGGAGTGAGGCATCTGCTGTATACTTATTAAAGTAAGCAAGTTCAATAAAGTGATGGAAAGTTTTTGCTCCCCCACGCGTGAAGCCTGTGGGTGGGACTCAAGACGGCCGGAACTTCTCTAGCCCCACCCAGGTCCGAAGTGGGGAAAGATGCGTTGGCGCTTCCTGTAGTTGATCCGGGCTAAAGGAGCTAAATCACAGCATGAATGGCTTCGTAGCAAAAAGAAACAAGTTATTTTTTATTTGAGGTTCCAGTTCAAAAGGCAAACAGGCATTTGCCATCACGTCCTGCGCCAACAGGCGTCGGCCGAGCCTGACTGAAGCCGACCTGCTTCGTAGAAACTGCGAACACCGAGTAGCGGGTGAGTCTCCTCTACAGATTGTTTCGCAAACTTCTTCTGCCTCCTTATAGTCCTGTTGCAATGTGTGGTACACTTTAGTTGCGCAGTGACACCTAGTGCATCCGCCATTCGTCAACGCATTTTCCGTTAAAAAAGACCGCGACGGGTTCAGTTGCAGAGGAAGCTGCAGCTACAGAGGACCCATTTTCCAGCACAGTTTAGACAAAGTGACAAGAAAATAAATGCCTGGCAGTGTACGGTGGGCAAAAACAAATTTCTTGAAGGTGTTACTTTGCGTGCGCTATAGCGAGGGCGTCAATTTTAGCAGCGGGCCGCCGTGAGCTGCAGTAGAGTCCAAAGCTGATGATAAGATGCCCCAAAAAGAAACTGGGTTACCCACCCCCGCCCATCCCCCACGCGTGCCTGGGCATAGTGGCCAAAGGGGCCGGGGCCTGCTGCGGAAGGGAGCGGCCTGGAATGCGTTGCAGGTCCATGCTGCAACAAGGGCTCTGAAGCAATCTTAAGTGCAAGCAGGGAAAAGCCTCCTCCCCTGCATGCACTAGTACTGCAGGACTTTGTTGAACATGTACTTGGCCTAGCCTGCACGCAAATTTTAGTGCATGCGCCAACTTCGGACAGACCATCCTGCATCTGCTCTCCTCCCGGCCCCCTCCCACCGCCCTTACCAATGCGCGCCTCTGCCTGTTTGCTTGTTAATAAAGGATGGGTGGACCGAGGGAAAGGCTCTGGCCGCACTTGCTGTAGCGGGTGTTGTTTCTGCTGCCCCATTTACTGCATTTCTTCCTGCTGCGTACCTTGCTGCTCATTCTCTTGCTTTTGCATAGCTCGTTGCTGCTTACCTTTCTGCTGTTGCTTCCTTCTTGGTCTCCAAGCTGCTGCTGCACGCCATTTCGCTGCGTCTTCTTGCTGGTGGCGCGGAGCAGCAACGCATGATGCTCGTGTTACTGTGGCGCAGATGCAACAGCGCCGGGAAAACAGATAGCTGAAGCAGCAGCAGGCTGCTGCTTCAACTGCTGTGGCAGACAGCCACGGATGGCGTTGCCGTTTTTGCTTCGTTGCCGCATCGCGAAGCACTCCAGCAAACTACGTCCCGCAACAGAACACATGCTGGTCGGAAGCTTCAACCCCTGCTGCCGCAGCTACAACTAGCCAGCGTTGAAGGACGAAAACCGTACCGATCCCTGGCGCTTCTGCTGCTGTTGCTGGAACTGCTGGTGCTTCTATTGGTATTGTTGCTAATGTTGCAGGTGTTCTTGTTGCTATTTCTTCGGCTGCCGCTTCTGCTGGAGCGCCCGCTTTTCTGGGGCTACTGGACGCCGGCAGCAACACCTGCAACAGGTCCAGCTGCAGGTGATGCACCACTTGCCGTTCATAATGTTGCTGTTGATCTATTTAGCTAACAATAAGATGAGAATTCCCGAGAACACCCCTCAGTTGGCGTAGTGGGCGCGAGCTGGGGGATGTCCGGCAGGCCCCAGAGGGTGGGGCAGCAAATGAGAATGACGCTACTAGAGACATGGATAGAGTGCGCAGGCCACAGCGAAAAAGTCGGTGGCTCAGGGAAGGGCATGAACCGAAGGATGCAAGAGCCTCTCTAGTCGTGAAAGAGCACCAGTGAATACAAATTGCTGAGCGCTGTTCAACTTGAAGCTGCGCTGCTCATGCCCAAGCTTGCATTCTTCCCTGTCGAATCGAGGAGAGCATGTAGGTGCTCATGAGGAATTTGTTCGCACAATCAATCCTCCAAATCCACTCGTATTGCCGATCTCCCAGCCATTTAACTCAATACTGTTGGTTTCGGTGGCCTCTCAGAGTAGTCTAAGGACCAAGCGCCTGAGCATGTATAAACGTTGTCCGGCTCTCGGTCCCTCTCAGTGTTCCTTCTCACAATGACCTTGTTGCCATTTTACTGGGGAGTTCAGGGGATGGTGTGACAGCTTCTCCACGTTGGGGGTAACCCCGCTGATCAATCTCCACTGATCGAGAGCAGAAAAGGGAGAGTATCAATAGGGTCATATTTCCTCGCTTCTGCATTGCGAATTTGTCAATAATCAGTGCTCTGCCGCAGGCCATCTGGCTGTCAGGGTGGGATTCGGTGCTCTCACTTGCCCTGGCGAACCACGCAGCGCTTCAATGTGTAGTGAGGGTCCGATTTTAGCTGAAGACCGTGGCAAGCTGCACTAGGGCCAAATACATGCGGCAAGTGTTCTTCAGGAGGTGCTAGTTCCCCCTCCAGTCCCCAGGCGTCGCACCCACAGCGGACCAAGGGCTTGTTGATTATAGGGAGAGGACACAACCTGCCATGAGTTGCAAGTCACCTCGCCACATTCATTGGGCGCTGCAAGGCAGCCCCCAATGAATGCGCAATTACACCCCCTTTGACTCATGCACTAACACTGAAGACAATTGTTAAACGCCTATTTGTCCCTTAGGACGCAGCCTCCAAGCAAGTACAATCGCTGCTTCTAACTACAGAGAGAGGCCGTGCTACACCTCTACACGACCCCACATGCATATGTACCCAATTTCCCTTTTCACGCATCGACTAACACTGTAGAGAACCTTTAAATGCTAACTTGTCCCTCATTTGGCAGCCTGCACGCGAGTAGAAGGGCTTTTTCCAACTTCAGGCACGCCTTGCTAAACAGAGCACGCTACTGCACGAGGCGGCACGGGACTACAGATCCAATCTCTCCGAAGCTATCTATAGCAATCCAGGACTCTAATGCCTGCCGAAATCCAAAAGGTTCTTTTAAAATGTTAGTTCCACGAAGGGCTGCCTGGCTTGAGATAGAAGGACAATTTCATTTCAGGAGTGCGCTCCCGGCCTGTGCGATGCCAGCCCGCTACCGATCACCTCCTCGGCATTCGTCAGCCAACCCGCGGCCATTCTCTCTGGAGGATCGAAAATCCCATTTCACTAATATGCTGTGGTGGTTTGGCTTTCATAGGAAGTCTGCATTGGGCGGGAAGGTCATAGCACTAGCCAGTTCTGTTTCAGTCTCACTTGGAGCCCTACTTTGCAACGCCGTTCCAGTCCAGGTGGGCAGGCTCAAAGAATACTCCACTCACTCGCTGCAAAAACATGCCAAAAAACTCAAGCATGAACCAGCTTTGTTCTGACAAAGTGCGCGACTAACCATGTGGGCGCCTACATCGCCTGCTCCCTGTGTTGGTGATGTGCCAAACGGTTCGGCAGCTCTACATGGGGTGCTGTCTTTGGAAGCCACCCAATGCGAGCTCAATGCGGATGTTGTGGACACTTTCCTTGCTCATCCGTGGGTGGGAGCGCCTCATGCGTGCCGGTTACCTCCCGTCAGTTTGGCTTACCCAGATGCAGCAGCGATCTCCGCTCTAACGGCTGCGTCGCTCCTCATCTTCCGTTGTATTTGGCACTTAAAAGTACATAGTGGCCCGTCTTCATCAGATCGGATCGGAATAGGCGCCTTGCAGCGGGAGGAAGAGGCTCGCGCGAAACGTTAACGGCAGTAAGAGGCTCGTGGCCCACAGTTCGCTTCTTATTCTCAACTCAGCGCACCACACCACACCTGAAGACAAACAGTGTCTTACTGCGGATAATGTCAGCCTGATTGACTTAGCGAAGAGAATGTTGATGAAACTAAGCGCATCGGCTGTCATGATGCAGACAGGGTGTGGAAATGTCGCTGGAGACGCTGGCTGCCCAATTACTGGCGACACAACTGCTCATGAGTGCCTCCCTACGACGCGAATGGGGCCTTACACACATCCTCATTCAAAACACTGAATCGTCTCTACAACATCTGATAGTGCAGCTTCAAGAAAAACTAGAAAGAATAGCAGCTTCCGGTTGGGGCCAGAGGCAAGAAGGAGCTGCCCTGATGCTGAGGGTGAGAGCCCTTAAGAGTAGTAGTAGGATCACTGTACGTGCTGCGCGTAATCTCGCTGAACGGGATGTTGTTCGTGCGGCACGCAAGACAACTTATCAAGAGCCTTGTGGCGAAGATCTGCTTCAGGTGAGACGACTGTTTCAGGAGGCACTCGCTTCTGGAATGCTTTCCAGTATCAGTCTCGAGACACAGAGTCCCGCATCAAACCAATGTAAAGAGGAAGGTAGAATGGGACTCGAAGAGCTAGATCATTTCCAGACCGCGATGCCTTTCTTCGGGTTGAAAGAACGGGTGCGTGAGTTACGATGTGCTCAGGAAAGGCTGCATGCTGCCCTGACAAAAGCAGCAGCTTCACAATGCTGAGGATTCATGGATCTCTACGGGGAGGGAGGAGCCGCGCTACCTAATCGAATTTACCGTCAACCTGTAACTTCGGTGCGCCTTCCTCCGACAATGGGGCGTTCTTTGGCTCCTAGGCCTTTATACGAGTGTGATTGTGGCAGCCTACGGCATCAGGCATCTGGAGGTGGCCGCGTCCGTCGGAGCTCTCTTTCTGTGGGTCCTGAATCCCCTTTCCTTTTTCTTGGCGTTCCCCGTCCTCCACGTAGTCGTTTGCTTCCTCAATCGGATAGCTTGAGTCGGCAACTTCAAGAGGCGCTGCGCCAGCCTCACGGCATAAAGCCACCAGTGACCGCAAGCACTGGGATGCCCCGGCCTGCACCAATCAACCCCCCACAAAAATCAACTACTGGTTGTCATGCAGTGCAACCTCCAGCTATTCCTTCGCTGGAGGGCTCACAAACACATTCATCACATTTCCCTCCGGAAAGTCCAAAGTCGCCAGGTGATGGTCTTTCTTTACACCCTTCGACTTTACCTTCACCACCAGCTCCTTTGCGTTACCTATCACTGGGTGACGACTCAGCAAGTCGAGATACGATTACACCTCTTGCTCCCGCACCGAGGACGCAACAGCTCAGCTCGTCAGCAGGCACAGCTTCACCTGTCGTCCTCTCAACGCAAATTCCTTCGTTGACAACCAGCGACGAACCCTTTGCACGTGTGACACACCTGGGAAAAGCATCCAAGGCAAAGATTCGCGATGCACCCTCCCCCACCGCACTAGCAGGTCCTTCAGCTGCGCAGCCTGCTAATCCGAAGTCAAGCATATCACCAATTAGTGGTGATCCAAATACACCACCTGGTCCTAGGAAGGTGGAAGATGCCTTGGATTCCGCAGATGATGGTAGTGGTTTGACAGAAGACGACCACCCGTCGGGAAAAGGGAAATTCCGGCCTCCATTCATGCCATCTCCAGAAAGATGGCTAACGGCAACCAGCGGTTTTGTCTCAGCCATCAGAAGGGCCGTCCCCACCGCCTCGAAGCCTGCCTACGCCACGTGGATGGGACCCTCCCTTACCAGAGAGCCCTTCTTCTGCAGAGGACGAACCGCCTGCTGCGGAAACTACGGAGTTGGGGAAGAAGTTGACGGAAATCTCCGTTGGAACGGAGGCTTTTGAAGCAAAAGCTGAGCAGGTGGCCGCCGCCAAACCGTGGGATGTCTCCTTTTTGTCTTATGGAATAGTTCTGCTCAAGCAAGGTCTCCATCTCCTTCGAGACTCCGAGCCACTCATTTCGATTTTGAATTCAGTGCGTGTATCTCCTCTTCAGAGAAAGATTAATAAGCAGCAAGAACATGTCGTGCGCTTTGTTCCCGACTCCACCATAACTTGTCGCCAACGTGGGGGGCTAACCTTCGCTTAAAATTGAATTTCTGGAAGCAGGGACTCGCAACTCTAAAGACCGAAGGTAACTCCCCAATTGAAAATTCTTAACTGCACACTATGTGGAATTGTTAAAGCACATGAGTTCTGTTACGGGAGGATCAATAGCACTGCGTCAAGATTTACCTGCTGTGAATGCGCCTCCGGTGAATTCTGTTGGGCTTTCAGATCTTACTCAACCAGTGAAGCGGCATATGGAGCTCTAGCGGAGCTGTCTGCTGGAGTAAAGTTTTGCATCTCCGAGTAGAGCGAAGCCCTTCAGAAGGAAATAGAGACTGCAGGTGATGAATCAGGGCCTGGCGCCAAAGGGTCTGCTGGGGCTGTCACTCTCCTTCTCGAGGATAAGCCACCATCAGAAGAGTGTGCAGAGAAAGATTTGTTACAGGAAGCAGCTCCTATTACCTCCAGGATCCTAGCACTAGAGAGTGGGGCAGAAAGTCTTGAACACTTGAGAGCCTGACTAAGGCACTTGCTAGATCCTCATGACTTATTAGCAAGCCGACCTGTTCAGGCCTTTCCTTCCCGTATAGTGCAGCAGGCGCTGGCGATGCTCCAGTGTGTGTATTTTGTTTAGTAAAGGTTTTGACATGCGGCTCCCAAGTATTTAGAACACCTACCTTGTGTCGCTTGAGAACATCTTCTCGCGCGATAGCTTTCTTGATCAAGGCATTCCGCAGCGCCTTTCTGTAACAGTGGACGTGCGCCCGTATCTTCCAATGATTTCCACTTTTTTGTTAGCTGGTGAATGCCAGATACTTGAAGCGTGCCATCAATGTTAACACGCATAAAAGGCATCTTGCACGAATTTGCACGTTTTGGGTCAAATGAAGGTTTCCCCATCTTCTGTTTGGGTGCAAGCATGCGAACATCCCGGATGGGACTCTGCCCAGTACCAGGATCCTATTATTTTCACTTCTCAAATTAAAAATGCCCCTTTGCCGCCCAAAACGGTGCCCTCAAATTAACAAGAACTTTATAAGCAAATGCGTTTAGAGGTATTCATTACCAACTGAAAACTTTGCCTGAATTTTCAATATTGAACAACTGCGCCAAGACAGAGGCAACGCATTTTCCTCGGTTTAAGTTTCTCGAGCCGCATGTAGCGCTGTGTTCCTGGAAAACCTCTGTCCTCCCAAGAATGCGAATGCGGCACTGCGAGACCACCGCCAAAACAAACCAAGGCAAACTGTACTGATACAGTTTTCGACTAACTACTTCGAGTACCTACGACCTTTGAGGCTGGATTTTGAAGTGAGCTCTTTGTTTCTACTAAAGTGCGCGAAGGCATCTCATGGCCAGGCGTAGGCCACTATTTCTCCACCAAACAAAATAAACAAATTCCTTTTCTTTGCGGGTGCTCTTTTAAAATTGACTTTTTAAAAAATCGCTAGTAATCGCCGGTCAGCCTTACGTTGGTGAAAAAGACTCACCCGAATAGATGCCACATCCTCCAGAGCCAATGGCAGGGCACCACTGCTCTGCGAGACCGGTGACAAACGTTACTACTTGACTGCACAACCTATGGTTATGAATAATTATTTGGTGGGTAGGGAGAGATTGTAAGCCAATTTGATGGCACATCATGAGCGTTCCATCCCACTGTAGTCTTGAGCATTCCTTTGTATGGTGAATCTGTTCATCGGCAACCTGCTACAGCCAAACACATATGTTCTTCAGTTGCAACAGGCTTCTGTCGAGTTAGTGAATTTTTTTCGTTTTCCCCCCTAGCTTCACAGGTAGCTTCACAGCAGTCCGCTCGAGTGCTCGTCGATCGGGAAGGTTTGAATAGCTGACTCAAACCATAAATAAACCTACAAAAAGTGTGGTCGCAAATGTTAGTCTACAAGTTCCAACAATCAGCCCGATCGTGCGTATTGGTCATTACAAATGCAACGGAAATATACGCATGCGTATTGTTTCGAAGCCGTCACCTTTGGAGCGTGCGCATTTGAAGGGGCAACAGGGTCCTCCTGCACCGCTCTCTGCTGTTTTACCAATGATGCATAGATATCCACTGGACTTGCGAAAGCTTTTGTTGAATACTCTTCTTTGCAGTCTTGTTCTGTGTTGACTAGCCTGCTGAGAAGCAGCACGTGGGAGAAGCTGATTGTGAGCCAACCACGCATCGTAGCAGACCATGCAGTTGTGGTCCGCATGCTCTTCCAAATAAGCCATTTGGGGGAGTTAGTCGTTTAAAAATCCCACATATAGTTGCATTTGAAGGGTAAAACTACAATTTCATAGAAGATTTGCACACTCTTTAGATAAATATACACGTAGTGATCATTTTACTGCTCTATACTTGAGAATGAGAAATATCACATATAACATATAAAAAGTAAGATGCAATAGATACATTACGAATATATTTTCTAGAATTGGGCACTATTCTGCGGAGTAAATGTCTTCTAGGAAGTATGCTCCTCTGCTAAGCTAGACGGAGTTCTGCTAATAGTTGGAAAACAGCATCAAAACAGTTTTCTCCTGTTGGCCAGGCGTTGGAAAGGGGTAGGGAGCTGGACCAGGGCGGCAAGGAGAGAGAATACCCGGCAGTTACAAGTAATCGGGCGTCTTGCCCTGCTCTCCGTTGGTAAAGCATACAAGCCGCCCTGAAGAACACTGCGCACTATACAGTTCTGCCCAGCGCTAGCCATCGAGGGCGAACTGCAACGCAAAAAAAATAGATGTACTACCCCAGCAGCTGGTTGACTACCGAGGAATCCTTGAATCAACGGAATACTAAGTACAGGCTTCTGGCGCCGTCAATGCATAATCTGCCTTAGGTTAAAAAAAGCCAAACAGCTGGCTATAACAAAATAAGTAAAGAGTCACCCCTCAGTGGATAAATTTCGGCAGAGCACGTACGCATGGCTTGTTCAAGACGATGAAACATATCAGCCAAGAGCAGCAAGTCCCTCAGATTACCTCTGCTCACTTGTGGAGGGGAAGAATGAGGTTGTGATAGCCGGGCAAGAAAGGAAGATACGTTTTCCATTGGCACTACTCAGCTTCCGCAATGCACAACTCGCCTATGCTGCGAATACGGCGAGAAGTGAGTCAGAAAATGCTGGAAAGACCTAGATAATCGTTGATCCCGTCTTCCAGGTCTCGAAGTGGATCTCCCGCAAAGCCTAATGCTTTCAACTGAATGCTGGCGGATGCTGCTGCCAGTAGAGTAGGATTAGCTGGGTCGACCTCCCGTGCTGAGCCCTCTGACGTAGCAGGCCGGCCCTCGTTGAGTGCGCTCAGGTGCGACTTAGCACAAAAGGTCGCTGCTAAAACAACGTCATTTGCAGCTGCATCAGCCTGCTTCCTAATGGATCCAAGAAGACCCCGAAGGCCGAAGGGTATTTCAAATGGACCAGTGAAGGAATTCATGGTTTCCAACAGCGCTTGTGCCTTCTTTGCACTGCTGTTCAGTTCTTGTAGAGAGCTCATAAAGCCCGAGTCTGGAGGACCCCTAGCCTGCATGCCTGCATGCACTTGCTCCGAATAGTACGTCAGTATACTGCCCATGCCACACAGCTTCTGCTGCCACCGTACATAGCTCACTTTCAAGCTTGTACATACCTCTTCACATCGAGAGGTCAGAGACAAGAGATTCGCCGAGATGCCATGATCTACATCCAGGAAAGGTAATATCCAACTGGACTGTTCAAGCAGCTGGGAACCGCGGGTGAAAACCGATTCGGCGAGCTTCAGGTCCCTATAATCGGATTCGACTGATGCTGCCACACTTTCGCCAGTCTCCAATAACTCTTCAAGTTTTTTTATGAGGTCCTCCGCTTCGTCCTCCTTATCCGAGTCCTTTTTGTTTTGTGGTTCTCTCTCTGGGAAGGGAAGCCCCTCTGGTGTGGGGGAGTCCTCTCCAGGTGGTGTAGGCTGACTTCCAGGTGGTGGAAACGGCTCCCCTGATGGTGAAGACGAATCCGCCGGTTGTTTCTGCCCGCCCTCTCGGCGAGATGGCGGGGGCGGTTCTGCCGGATGGTCGCCTTTTGAATTACCATCCTCGCCAGAATCGAGCGCACTCTCTGGGACAGGAGGCGAGTCGTCCTCCTCGCTAACTGCCCCGCCTGAACTGTCTGCTGAGGGGAACCCTTCCCCAGAGGAAGTCCATACCTTGGGCTTTGAACCATGGACGATCTCGTCAAATAAAGATCCATCCTCTGAGCAAGGCGTTTGCGGCGAAACTCCGGACAGGGTTAAGGCCAACCCTGTTGTATCGTCATTCCAACGTCCTAACATCGGGGGAGACGGTACACTCACGCCTGCAGCAAAGCAACTTGATGGTAGAGAAACATGTGCCGGCAGGTCATGCAGACCTGAAGGCATATTGGTAGAAACAGACGCCACAGTAAGGCGACAGAGAGGAAAACCAGGTGTCGATGGAACCTGATGCTGGGTGACAGTAAGAGGTGATTATGCAAGATGACCCTACTATGCAGGCGCCCTCCTCGGCAACGGGTGGATGTTAGGCTTACCGGGGACTTCAGGAGCTGGCGCTGTCACAGCTGGAGCAGATCCCGCCGGCATGGGAACTGCCGTTAGTGCCGCTTTCACGCCAGTGGGCACTTTAGGGGGAGCGCCTTTAGGAGAAGTTCTAGGTGGAGGAGTTTGGTCACCATCAGATGGAGGAGGGGGGATCTCTGGAGGTGAAAATTCTACCCCAGAAGAAGAAGGCGGAGTTGCAGGAGGCTGCGCGGGCCCGGATGCTGCCACGCGTGGTCGAAGTGGCGGTGATGCATCCTGCCTTGGGGGTGAGGACTGTGGATGCGTCAGCGTAGATGAGACAGTGGCTGAGGAGGGGGACGGAGGTGCAGCTTCGGGCTGTGACCCTGAAGGAAAGGCACAAGAAGGAAAAGGAGCCGGGTAGTCAGGAGGTTCCAAACACTTGCCTTCAGAAGCGTGGGGAAGACGCCATATGACCCTCTTGCGGAGTCGGCCTGCTCGGTAACGGGCGGAAGCTTGGCTTACCGGGGACTTCAGGAGCTCGCGCTGTCACAGCTGTAGCAGATCCCGCCGGCATGGGAGCTGTCGTTAGTGTTGCTTTCACGTCGGTGGGCACTTTAGGGGGGGAAGTTCTAGGTGGAGGAGTTTGGTCACCATGAGGTGCGGCCTGCCCACCTTTCGAACGGGTTCCCGCACCGTCTTGAGGAAAGATGCCGGTCTTTGACTTACCCTCACGTGCTTGTGGAGGCTTCGCTGGGGAGGAAGCGGTAGGTATAGCTGACTTGGTGGACTGTTCAGGCGGCCTAGGTGGATGCGGAGGAAGCTGTGCAGGCTGCGGGGAGGACGACGGTGGAGGCCCCCAAAGAGCTTGAGGTTCCTGAACGGGTCGTTTAGGGGGAAACAGTCCAGCAGCACGTTGCTGAGGTGATTGCGTAGGCGGCTGAAGTTGTCCCTGAGAGCGCGGGGACTGTTCGGGCGGCCTAGGTGGATGCGGAGGAAGCTGTGCAGGCCTTGCGACGGACGCCAGTAGAGGCCCCCGAAGAGCTTGAGACTGAGGTTGCTGAACGGGTCGCTTAGGAGGGAAAGGGCCAGCAGCACGTTGCTGAGGCGATTGCGTGGGCGGCTGAAGTTGTCCCTGAGAGCGCGGGGACTGTTCGGGCGGCCTAGGTGGATGCGGAGGAAGCTGTGCAGGCCTTGCGACGGACGCCAGTGAAGGCCCCCGAAGAGCTTGAGGTTGCTGAACGGGTCGTTTAGGGGGAAATAGTCCAGCAGCACGTTGCTGAGGCGATTGCGTGGGCGGCTGAAGTTGTCCTTGAGAGCGCGGGGA
>NW_013547105.1:0-14833 GCF_000499425.1 Eimeria acervulina
GTATGCTTACGGCGGGAGCGTATACAAGATAGTCTGCGTTGTTCAGCCCCCAGGGCAAAAGCCTAGAGGGCCTACGTATGATTTTGGCGAAGAGGAAGGATGGTGGGAGGAACTTACGACAAAAATGGAACGGTGGAAGTCCCAGGGTTGAGGAATTCGCAGGCGGTGGCGTGCTTACTTTGTCCTTTGAAGCGGAGGAGGCCGAAAGAGAGATTCGCTAGTAGCCCGACTTATGCTGCGTGCTATTGGCATCCCGTCTAACTTGTCCGCCAGGAAGCGGTGGCCATTCACCCGCCCATCTTCTCCACCATCCAAATTTGCCGAAGCGTCCCTCTTCGAAACGTTGACGCACAGTGGTTCTGTCGGGCCGATGGAGCTATTGTGCTATAGAGTGCACTTATGCTATACAATCTAGATGATGATGGCTTTTTTGGCTAGAGACCCGTAAACTCTAGTTGCACACAGGTTTATGAATTCGCATTTGAACATTGACTCCAACCGAATTAACATATAGCAAGTCTTAACATATAGCAAGTCCCGGCATTAGTATGCTAGTGCAGCGTAGCAGAAGCACGTTCCATTAGCATACTAGTCTACAGTAGCAGACGCATGTCCCACTAGCATACAGACTCTTGCACTGTAGCAGAAGTATGTTCCATGAGCTTCCATGACAGTGTCTACTGTAGGTGGGCTTCGCTTTTATTCTGTGGTATGTTCGGATGCCGAAGGGTCGTGCACTATCTCTACATGCATTAGGACACCCTAGGGGAGGGCTCTCCGCATCTTTAGCTTGGTGCAGCGTGCGGGAGAAGTAACTAAATGCTTTTCCTTCGAATCAATGTATGGCATGCCTTTCGTTTCGTAAGGCTCACTGACATTTATCATGCGTCGGATCGGGCTGTTGCCCAACATCTACGGGAAGTGTTCTTGTGTTGCTGCTTCTGGGCATAGTGAGGACTGTGAAGCGCAGTTGAAGATACACGCAGAAAGAGATGTCGCTGCCCATGAGCTGCGAAACTGCAAGTTGTTCGTGTGTTATGCGCCAACACACCTCCGCTCGGGCCTCGCTTCAGGCAGAAGGTCTCAAACAGGTTATCGATAAGAGTTCGCTATATCGGCTGCGCTTAGATAACAAGACGGCGATCCATGAAAGTTCCGCTGCCAGCCTAGCTTAGATGTTCACCGATGATCCACGAAATGCAACATCAACCAGACAAAACTTCCGCGCCAAATGCGTCGATCCGGCAGCCTCTGTACTTCGTGTGACCTTAGCCACTAATAGAAGGGAACTTATCAGCTCGTTTGAGGGCTCAAGAGGTTGAGAGGACCTCTTCTGGTACTCTCAAAAGCGGGAGTTGGACCAGACTCCATCCACGGCAACGGCATTCCTGTCATGGTGCCGAGGGGGCCTCGTCAGCCCTTAATGTCGTCGTTGCTTCTAGGTTGCATCTGTGCCTCGAACGAACGTACAATTTGATTCTTCTACTCAGCTCTTATAAGAGGGAAAGAAAGCGAAAACCGATGGAGGCCACCCACCGTGGCGACAGTCTGACCACTGGTGTGGAGGTTGCGTACGCGTACACTGGCAGACTCTGAGGCATTCATAAAGCAAATATATTTCATAAAGGCAAGCAATCCACTCTCTCGCTTCTATACCGCTTCATGATTGGAAAGAAGACATCCCCCTTCCAACGCAGCATGCAAACCCGCTCATACTCTAGTCCAAGGACCGCAAGCGACGGGTGATCTCATGGTGTGCACAGCAAAGAACTCCCATGCTACTGCATGCCCAAGACTCCGGAACTACTTGAGTTCAGGGGCTCTAGGAGTGGCAGCGACGGCTGCGTTACAGATTTCTCTCCATGCGACCCTCTTAAACTGCTCCAGCCATGCACAGGCGGCATGACAGCTGTGGTACAGCTAACTCCAGCTTTCTCTGGGCTGCAGCCGCCCAGAAGCAATCATGAGAGCATTAAATATGTTATGTGCCCACACCAACACCCACACGAAAGGAGCCAGTGCCCATGGTCACTTTAGGGGCACCAGGGAGCTCGTGCTCCTAGACGCTCTCACAGGAGAGGCGTTTCGGTTCCCTTGGCCTCTGAGCTTATCTGGAAACGCCAGCGTCAGGAAACTCCAGAGAGATCAGAGCTCGTCCCCGGCTCCAGAGGCGTGCTTCTGGTTAAACTTAGAGCACTATGTGAACCAGCTTCTCCCCATGCTTCCTCCCTCCCTTGCTGCTGGAAGTGACTCTGCAAGGAAGAGATCTAAAGACGTTGAGCCGCAAAATAAGAGCGCATCCAGACTTGAGGAGCCTCAGCGATGTCTCTGCTTTGTGGAGGCCACCGGAAGGAGCCTCTCAGCAGAGGCTGCGGCAGCGTTGCAGGAACCAGGTAGCAGCAGCAAAAACAACAGCAGCCTTATTCAATCAAGTGGGCCTCTATCTCTCATTCTTATCCGCCCAGAGCTACTTTCTTGTTTGGGGAGTAGCTGCTACTATGGACCCGCTTTGGCCGCTTCAGCAGCAGAAGGCACAGATGGTAAGTATGGCGCAACAGCAGCAGCTGAAGCTGTTGCACCACAGCTGACATCTCTTTCACTAGCGGCGGATCCCAAAGTTTTATCGACTGTGGAAGTAATCCATGGGAAACAAATACCAACAAGAGAACCTGAGATGCTCAGCAGCTCTCTGCCCACCTACAGAGCGGGTGACCGCGCTGCTGGTAGAGGGGTGGGAGGGGTGGGTGCAGCCGTTATTGCCGCTGCTGCTGCTACTGCTGCTCTTGGGGGCGGCGCAAATCCTGATGCCGCTTGTGCATGCAGCAGCGCAGACTGCTTCAGTTTTCCATCGGCGACTGTGCAGCAGCGGCTGGTCAGCGGGGAGCTGAAGGCGTTGCGGAGTGCTACGCTGTTGGATGGTGACGCCTCATTCAGGGTGTTTGGCAGCAACATCGTTGCTGCTGCTCCCTTGCTTTGTGCTTCTCGCGATGCAGCTGCTGTGGCAGCCGATCTGCATGTGCGGCTGAGACGCCAACGGTCTGCAGCAGAAGTCGTCGTGCGGGCGCTGCTGAGGCACGCAGACCTGGCGCTGAAGTGGGCTGAAGCTCTCAAGCTGCGGCTGCAGCAGCAGGCGATTGCTCAGGAGAGCGTCGTTGCGGGGTTCGAGCAGCTGCTACTCAAGCTTCAGCAAACACCTGTCGACCCGGTGCTGCTGCTGCTGCTACAACTTAAGCACGATAATGCTGTACAGCAGCAGCACCAACCAAACGCAGATACCACCTTGCTTGCAACTGCTTCAACAGAGCTGTTCAGTCACAGAGCGTCTCCTCGGACGCAGGATTCTGCCGCTGCTGGGGTTGCTGCTGCTTCTGAAGAGGTGACTGCAGCAAGGCAAGATACCTTAAGGACGGCAGCAGCAGACACTAAAAAAACATCATTCTTGACAGAAGCAGGAAGTTCTGCTGCAGGGGAATGCAGTCCCGCGGATGTGGGCTCGGGCAAAGGTGTCTGGGCAGATGCAATTCATTCTGCAGAAAATGTCTCAGATGAATTTGGCACCATGCAGCCGTCCCCTGCAGGATTATCAGCGGCCTCATGCGGCTCCTTTGCATCAGCAGCAGCAGCAACAGCTGCAAGGCCATCAGCAGCACCACCACAAACGGAAGTTTTGTCATCACTTCCCGGTGAGCAAGTACCCCTCAAACCCTGCTTGTTAGGCAGCCCAGCACAGGGGACTTGTTGGCTGGGCCTGATATGCTCACCAAAGCAGCGCAGGAAGGTGGGGAGTCCTATAGCTGATATAAAGGAGACGGAATCTCCTGCCGCTGTAGCAACAACGGCGCCCGACAGCTCTCTAGGTAAGCATGTAGTACACTTCTGCGGCTCCGAGAGTCCCGACGGAGGCCCAGCCCCTGCAGCTGCTGTGCCCGCGGCAAGTGCATGCAGTGGGAGTGACCACAGTAACCCCAGCACGGCAACACTAGGGACTGCAGCTGGAGCAGTCCAGCAGCAAAACAGTCTTACCGGCGTAGAAGCTGTAAATGCCCCCGGCGCAGGGGCTACAAGATTTTCTTTTCTGGAAGAACCTGCAGGCCCTACAGCGGAAGTCGAGGCGGGCAGCACAGCCGCTGCAACAGCGGCAGCAGCAACTCTAGCAGCAGATTTAGCGACAACAGAAGCGGCTTCAGCAACGGCTCCATGTAGAGATGGAACAGTTATTGGGCCTTCAGTAGCCTCTCTCCTCAACGTCCCAGCCATCCGTGCGTTCGCAACATCAGTGTTCGCAGACCGCACTGCGGTGCTACAACAAGTCGAGCAAGTGGAGCAGGACATCTGTGCAGCAACAACTGCATTTAGGTGTGCAGCTGATGGCTTGCTCGCTGCAGCAGGTGAGACGGAAGCAGCGCTTTCAATTCTGCTGGGCGAGCAGCAAGAACTGACAGCTGTGCACACACGAGCTTTTGCTGCAGTTGCTGCTGCGACTCCAACACCGCCCGTAGCATACTCTCGGTTTGCTCCACAGCAGCTACGTCTTCTTGCTGCCGATCAGGAAGCAGCGATGTTGGAACTGCACCAGCTCGAGAAGCAGCAGAAGGCCCTCACGAAGAAACAGCGGGTGGCCTGGATGCAGCACTGCCGCCAGCAACTGCAACTCTTGCGCTTCTGTCTAAGAGGTCGGCTGAAGCTGCGGCAGTATCACGAGCAGGGTCTGGCTTGCAGCATGAAAGCTCAGCGCGTCAATGGAACTCTGCTGCAGCTCCGACGGCTGTATGCTTGCCCCGCTGCCTTTGCTGGAGCAGCCCGAGAGACAATTCGCCGTCTCACTTTTGCTGCGTCTTTTCGCAAGGCTGCGGAGACAGCTCGGGCCGTGCTGCACCGCATGCAGCAGCAGGAGCAGCAGCAACGGCTGCAGTTTCTGGAATCCGCTGCTTCCTCACTTCCTACAGCTGTTTTTTGGCCCCTGCTGCGTGTCACCCCACAAGAAGCCCACGTCACACTGCCAGAGACAGACGAGCCCATCATCTCAATTATAGATCCTTCAGTGCTTGCAGCCGCCTTGGACGAGTCACCGCAACAGCAGCGGGGAGGAGAAAAGGATCAGCAGCAGCGCCAGAAGCAGGAAGACCGTCTGCTGCTGCGGGCCTTGCTGCGCTCTGAACTTGCACGGACTCGCCAGCATACCGGGGGAGATATATGCGCACAACGACGGCAGCAACGACAACGGCAGCAGCAGCAAGCGCAGCAGCAGCAGCAACGAGGACGAGAGGAACAGCACCAGCTCCTTCGCCGAGCTAACGAGCTGCTGGGTGAACCGGCGGGTCCTCACGTCGTCCTGCACGACAGTGAGCAGCAGCAGCAGCAGCAGCGGCAGCAGCGGCAGCAGCAGCAGCCAGCGCCACCCAGCGTACACCGAGATACTGCTGCCCCGCCTTGGAAAATACAACCCTCGCACAGCGAGATGCAGCACAAACGGGAGGTTGCTGCCTGTGAGGAGAGGTCTCAGCAGTTCACCAGACCGCAGCAGGTGAAGGACCAGGAGGCGCGCGAGCAGCAGCAGCACAATCAACGGCAGCAGCAGAAACAGCAGCGTCAGGAACAGCAACAGAAGCAGCAGCAGCAGTGCATGGGGCAGGCATCCGTGCCGCACCCACCAGAGTTCCTGCATCCACTCGAGCAGCTTGGGCATGCACAGCTGCCTCGGCAGGGGCTTCAGGATGAACTTCTTTTCCCCAGTTTTGCAGCAGTAGATCGATTCGAGGAGCAACAGCAGCAGCAGCACCAGCAGGAGACACAGTTACTGCTCCTACAGCAAGACGTCATCTGTGGTTCTCAAGCTTCATCAAGGCCTGGTTCTCCGTGGGACCCCACAACCATGCAGTATCCGTCAGAACAACCACAACTCTGGCGGAATCAGGTAAAGGGGCCTTTTTCTTTACAGAAACAGCAAAGTAGGCTGCGGGCGGAGCAAGAGCCGCTGCTTCATCAGCTGCTTCAGCAGCAGTTGCAGCAGCCGCGGCAGCCACAGCAGTTGCAGCAGTTGCTGCAGAAACGGCAAGTGCAGCAGGAGCGAAGGCGTAAGAAGGAGAGGCCGGGTAATGATCACAGAGAGCAGGCAAGCGCTTACAAGTACGGCGTGGAGGCACCCAACAGCAGTTCGCAACCCAGTGTATATCAGCGCCAGCACCACACGCAAGCTGAAGTGCAGCAGCAGCAGAGCCAGGCACAGCCCGTGTCTGACCTGCAGCAGCATTATTTGCTGCAGCAGGCACGGCCTCACGGAACTCAGTTTCAGGCGCAGAAGACGCAGCAGCATGCGCTGCAACACGAGTCACACTGGCAAGAACAGCAACTGATGCAACCGCAGCAAAACCAGAAGCTCCTGCAGCACCAGGGTTTAGGACCTACGAAGCTGCCGCAGCAGGGTTGGGAGGTACCGGTGCAGCCGACGCCCGCAGCCTCAGGCCAGGTGCTGGAGCAGCAGTCGCAAAAGAAAGAGCAGCAACAGCGGCACCTGCAACAGCAGCAGCAGCCGCTGCACCGGCGGCACCTGCAACAGCAGCAGCGGCAACAACAGCAGCTGCAACAGCTGTACCTGCAGCAGCAGCTGGCGCATCAACGTCTGGCGGGTTGCTTCGGGGAGGACGAGGGGCAGCATTCGCCACTGAATTACCAGCAACAGCAGCGACAGAAGTTGCAGGAGGCACAGGTTCAGCAGCATCCAGGGTTTGCTGCTGGTGAACCCCAGCAGCGAAGACAGATGGGGCAAGACGCACTTGTTTTACACAACGCTGCGCAGCTGCAGCATCAGATGCAGCAGCAAGAGCAGCAGCGGCTGCAGCAACAACAGCAACAGCAGTCAACTGGAAGCGAGCAGCAGCATCTTAAGCAGTGGATACACCCCGTGGAGTCCTTGCACCAGCAGCAGCAGCAGCAGTCGTTGCAGTTGCCACCCGCAGCCGAGCTGCTCGATCAGGTGCATGAGGAGCGGCAGCTCCTTGTGCAGCCCATTACAAGCCAGAGGGAGCATTTAAATGCTGAACAAACACTAGAGAAGGCAGCAGCACTCCCGCACCAGCAAGAAGAAGATTTTGTGTGTCATCCCACGGATCTCCAGCAGCTGCAGCGTCTTGTCAGGCAAGACTGTGCGGGGTTGCAGTTTCCTATTCAGCAGCTGCGGAAGCAACAGCTCGGCGACAGCCACTTGCTGAGTGATTTCGCGCAGCTGCAGCTGCAGGGGCAGCGCCTGCTGCTGCAACAGCAACAACAGCAGCAGCAACTGCTCCTGCAGCAGGAGCATCGATTGCTGCAGCAACTTAGAGAACAAAGGCTGCTGCAGCAGCACGAACAAAGAGTGATGGAACAGCAGAACCTGGTGCGCGCCGAGCAGGAGGAAGAGCAGCAGTTACAAGACGGGCCGGAGCAGCACGAGCAAAGGTTAATGAAGAAGCTGCAGCAGCAGCAGCAGATGTTGGAGAAGCAGCAGCTGCCCACTTCAGAAGTACAGGTACCAGAGAGCTGGCAGCTGAGCCCGGCACCTTCAAGTGAGCATGCTGAAGGAACTCTTTTGGTGGCAGAAGCCGGGGACAACAGCTCAGAGCAGCAGCAGCAGCAGCTGCTGCGACTGCGAGGAATGCGTGCGTCGGAGTGCCTGCACCAAGGGGCTCCAGCTCCGCATCGGCAGGGGGAATCTTCAGCACATGAACAGCGGCAAGTATTGCAGCGGCAAGTACTGCAGCAGCAAGTGCTACAGCAGCAATTACTGCAGCAACAAGTGCTGCAGCAGGAACGCCGCTCGGTACCGCTCAGTGAGCTTGGGCACGACGTGTTGGGCTCGGCTCAAGGCTTGCTGCTGCTGCCACAGCAGTCGCAACACCAGCAGGAGCAACAGCTCCAACGTGGGGATCGTAGAGAAGAATTTTGGAAGGCGCAGCAACAACCGTCTGCCGTAACTGCTGCACTTGCGTCTGCTGCAGCAGACGGAGAATGCGAAGTAGCAACAGCAGCGCGCGTCCGTACAGCTCCGTCTCCGGACTCTGCACCTGAAAGAAGCGCTCAATTGATTGAGTTGCCTCAGTTTGATGCTGAGGATTTGGGCTCGTTGTTCGGGGAAGGGGAAGTTGCAGCAGTAGCAGCGACTACATCTTATGCTGATAGCGCTGGTTCAGTGTATGGGGACGTAGGCCGCTCTTGCAGCAACGGCGACGACTCTGCTGAGGGCCAAGCAGCAGACATGGCTGAAGTGCGTGAGGCCATTGGTGCTGCAGCAGAGACACTAGCGTCTGTACAAGCAGCCGCTCCACAGAGACTTGAGGAAGCAGATGCGGCTGCTGCCCACACCGTTCGGCGCAGCTGCTTGCCCGAATCCCCCGGGCTCACAGCAGCAGCAGCAGCACGACCAGCAGCAAGAGTTCGAGCCCTTGAAGAAAGGGGAGGCAAGAGAAACAGTTTTTAAGCATCAGCAGTTTTGCTATCACGTGTTGCATCGCGCAGGGCGCTGCTGCAAGCGGCTATTGTGGCTGCTGCCTTCGTGGCCCGCACAGAACGAGCGTCCCGCGCCCATAAAACCTTTACGTACACAGTGGGTAGGTAGCCGGGTAGCCAAAGGATAGTTTCGTAGTTAGCTAGACAGCTAGCTAGCTACCCCGCAGCCAAAAGGGGGGAGCTGATGCGTTTCACCTCTCGCTCGCACCCAATGCAGCTGCAACGCTGCTGCTCCCGCGGAAGCTAAGTAGCTAGGTAGCTAGCTTCGGATTTGCTGCGCTTAACAGAGTCAAAAAGATGTGCTGCCAGGTGCAGCAGCATTCGCTGCAGCAGGTGATGCTGCTGCTGCTGCAGCTGTTGTCCAGCGTGTGCTTGAAGTGAATGGGTGTATTGCGTTTCCTGCTGTCTATCCAGCTGGCTTGCCTTTTTTCTGTTCAATGAATTCATCTGCTGCAGCCTTCGCAAGGCGCTGGCGCAGCTCGCGCTGCTGTTCTCTGGCCCTGTCCCACTGTACTCTTAGAATGGTTCGTCCGGAGTGTCCAGGCACAGAGCCCTTAACTAAGAGGGCATTTGTCTTGAGGTTGAGGCCTAGCAGCAGCAAATCTCTCACCGTGCTGCTCTGCTTCGGGTCTCTCCCTGCCATACGCGTCCCCGGTAACACTCGACCGGGATCCGTTCCCGCCCCCACAGACCCGGGGCCCCGGTGGTGCTTCGACCCGTGCGTTGCGGGGCCCCTGCAGCCACACACGTAGAAACAGTCCACGCTCAGCTGTACGACACCGCTGCAGCGGCCTCTCTGCTACTGCTGCTGCTGCTGCAGGTGATGCAGCTGTTAAGTGCGGGGCACAAGGGGACTGCAGCAAGCTAGTCCTAGGAAGAAGGCAGTCGAAAGGAGACAGTGAGGGTGAGACCCAGAAGGGAAGGAAGCGAGCAAGCTGCAAGGCGCAGCAGCGGCAGCCTCCAAGTACACTTCAGGTGTATGTGCAGACAGCGGTTTAACTCAGAAGCAAAGACCCGCGAAGATACAATCGCTCACTTACATTTGCGTCCAGTGCGGATATATATATATATATATATATATATATATATGTATCCCTGTCTCTGTACATATATGTGTACGTATATACTTTATATTATGTGTATACCTATGTATATATATATATATATACATGCATAGACGCATATATTTGAAGATGCATATGTCTAGATATTCAACCATATAAGAAAAAATACAAATATGTTTACAAACATCCATATGTTTACGCAGAGATATAAGCAAATATACGTGAATAAAGACTGGAAACAAAGATGTTTGCTAGCATGAAGAGGACCAGCACGATTTGTTTGACTTGTTTACCCTTTGAATCCGTGTCGCTGCATGACGCCCTCAAAGCCTTTCTTCTTGGGGCGGCCCTTGACGGTAACGCGGGCTGCGCCCACCAGCGCAGAGGCGTCAAGGATTTGCCCCAGAACATAATCTGCTGCTGGCTGTGCGTACACCGCAGCCATGGTGCTGCTGCCCCCGCTGCCTC
Source organism: Eimeria acervulina (assembly GCF_000499425.1). Classification (NCBI taxonomy): domain Eukaryota; phylum Apicomplexa; class Conoidasida; order Eucoccidiorida; family Eimeriidae; genus Eimeria; species Eimeria acervulina. The sequence continues at coordinate 10,014 of NW_013547105.1, forward strand.
TGCTCCGAGCCCCCGCCGTGCTCGTGCTGATGCCACTGCTTCCTACACGCTGCAGCACACCCAACACCGACCGCCGCAGGAAGCGGTGGCTGTGTAGCGGATCTTCTGAGCAGCAACACCAGCAGCAGCAGCAGATCCGCAGCAGCACACAAACACACAACTTGGGATGGAACACAATTTGAGGCAGCTCTTGTGAAGATATGCGCGCCAGCAAAACAAGCTTCTCTAAGTGCACTTTGGTTACCTCCCGCATGCAACGGCTGCAGCAGCTGCTGGACGGTGGAGCAAGCGCGTGTAGGCAGCGTACAGGGATGTACCCCCCCAACCCTGAACTGCTGCTGCTGCTGCTGTTGCTACTGTTGCTACTGCTGCTGCTGCTGCTGTTGCTACTGTTGTTGCTGCTGCTGCTGCTGTTGCTACTGTTGCTGCTGTTGCTACTGTTGCTGATGCTGATGGGGATCTCACCGAAGGCCACTAAGGCTTTTCCGTATTCTAGAAACTGCACGATGGTGGCAGGGAGGACCTGCAAAAGCGTAGCGGGTTCTGTAGCCCCATCGGAAGCGAAGACGCACGTCATGCCCACCTTTAAAGCCAACACCTCCACCTGTGCGTACACCCCAACAGCTCCACCCCCTCCTCTGGCTATCTTAAGGAGGCCGCTCGACCCACTACAGCCAATACAAAGGAAAGAAAAGACAACCTGCAGGAACAGCTAAGCCAGATGCGTCTAGTAACAACCGTCAAGGCTGAAGCAGCAGCAGCAGCACCTAGAGAAAACAGCTAAGGCAGCAGCAGCAGGAGGAAATTATACCTTGGGCTTCATGTCCTCCCACGCCACCTCCTCCACCTCAGGCCGGGGCTCCTCCGGGTCTCGCAAATTCAAAAACTGCAGCAACAGGTCATCAGCAAAATGTCCATTGCATCAAAGCTAGCTGCTTAGCTAGCTGGCTAGATGGATAGCTAGCTGGCTAGCGTCGATCTGTGTGCGGCTGAGCATGGTTACTGACCTTGCGAACCCAGAGCCTAGTCTCTCCTGAAAGTCTGCCGCCGGTGATAATGCTGCAGCTTCTGCTGCTGCAGGCCTCATTATACAAGGAGCGGCGCTGCTGCGGCTGCTGTGCTGCACTCTCCCAGTTGCTGCCACTCGAGCTGCTGAGATGCGGCTGCGGGCTCAAGAGGAACGCATAGGTGCCAACCCCCCACCTTGTCTTAGTGCTGCTTGCAAGCCCAAAGTAGCTGCATCCTGGTAGTGCTGTCGCGAGCAGCAGCAGCAGCAGCGACAGCAGTAGCAGCAACAGCCAATGCAGCAAGACCTGGCGCTGCTTGCTGCGGCTGCACAGAAGCCGCTGCATAGCGGTGACATGCAGGCTTCAAAGGGCCTGCCTGGCCTCCCTCTCTCCCATCGCCGCCCCTAGTCCTGGTGGTGCTCCGTGGGCTGCTCCCGCTGCTACTGCTGCTGCTGGTGCTGCTGGTCTGACACCCGTGAGCTTTTGGCAGCTGTCTGCCTCTGCTGCGCCTTCCGCAGGCGCTGCAGCTGTCGAGGCAGCAGCACAACAACTGTTTCTGCCTCTGGAGGGGCAGCTGCTGCTGGCTAATGTGGTAAGTGACTGCTATGGCGGTTTCGTTGATTTGCTGGGATCGTCGCCTCCTCGTTGCTGTTTACTCTGCTTGTCTTTTGCTAATCTACAGGCTCTAAAAGCCATTGAGAGCTGCTGGCTTTAATTCAAAACTCTAACTTTCGTTGCTGTGCAATAGCAGCAGCAGCAGCAGCAGCAGCAGCCACCAGACCTTCCTGCGGGCCCCCAGCGGGCCCCATCCCGCTGCTCTATGCATGCGGAGCTGTTGCAATTTCATTTAAATTGTGTTTTGCGGAATTCGCAAGAATTGAAAAGAGGGGTTTTGTTGATGTGGCTGTCGTTTTGCCGCTGCTGGCTGCTGCTTGACGCTGCTGCTGCTGCTGCTGCTGTGACGTGCTCTCCTGGGTTCCCGGAAGACCATTTCGAGCGCGACCAGCAGCACCGCATCAAACAGTAGCAGCAGCAGCAGCTGCAGCCGCAGCAGCAGCTGCTGCTGCTGCTGTGACGCGGAAGAGGAGCGTCTTGCAGTAAACAGCAGCACGTCCGTCCACAGCTCAACGGTGCTCTCCCGTCGGCTTACTGCAGCTGCTGCAGCAGACACTTGCATCAATCCCCTCCCCACGCGTGCAGCAGCAGCAACAGCAACAGCAACAGCAATAGCAGCAGCAGCATGGTGGGCTCTACAGCGGTGGGTACCCCTCGTGGGTCAGGCGCCTCTAGTGGCGTATCGGCAGCAGCAGGGCCTGCTGCTTGTTCCCCCGTCGCCGCTGCAAGTAACAGCAGCATCAGCAGCAGCAGCAGCATCAGCAGCAGCAATATCAGCAGCAGCAGTTGCAATGGGGTGGCTGCGTTTAAGTCTGTGCTGCCTCTGGAAGCATCTATTTCTGATATTGTTCACCGAATCGTTCAAGAAGTGCTGCAGCCTATACTCGTGCCCTCGCAGCAGCCGTCTCCCCCCTCTCCCTTTACTTTCACCCACTTAGACCAACTGCAGCAGATGCTGCAGCAGCGGTGCCCCAGCAGCAGCAGCACGGGCACTCCGGGCCGCCGAGCAGCAGTAGCTGCAGCGAATGCTGCTTGCCGCGGCAGCACCTCTGCAGCAGGAGCACCAGCGGGAGGTGCTGCATCAGGAGGAACAGCAGCTTCAGGATCTCGGTCAGACGGCGGCGCTACTTCAGACAATTTGTCTTTCCCTTCTGCGCAGCCTCCCAGGTGTATAGACAGCCGGTCGCTGCTCGCGTTAGTACCACACGACGGGCGGCTGCTGGGGCAGGAGGCCTTAGCAGGATTGGCTATGGCTGTTGCTGCTGCACTGAATACCGTGCAGCTCGTGACACCTGAAGAACGCCTTAAGTGCCGTCTGCTGCCTCCTGATCGTTGCTACGAAACCAACTACAGGTGAGGGGGTGTGGATGCCGGGTGTATCTACAGATACCCTAGATATGTCTGTCCCTTCCTTGGGGCTTTTTGTATGCATGTTCCTACGCAGCAAGACATGCATTCAGCTAGGAGGCGTCAGCATTGAATCCATGCTTGTCTGCATGCGTGCATGCATGCATTCATGCATGCAACTAGAGCAGGTTGCTGCGTTTGTTTTGTTTGCAGAGAGTGGCGAGATTTTCTGCTGCGGAAGCAGCCTACTGGGGCCTCTTTAAGTTGTGTATTTGGAAGGGGGATGCTTCGTTCTCTGCTGCTGTGCTGCTGCTCTTCTTTGCTGCGCGACATAATGGGGGGGCCCTTGGGGTTCTGCTGCGCTGCTATATATCACCGCCTCTGTGATGAAGCCAGCCTTAGCCTTCCTGCAAGACAGGCGGCGTTGCATTCGCTGTCAACGCAAGACCCTACACTTGAGGTGTACTACCACCTTCTCTCTCTGCTGCTTGCCTTGGGCTGCTATTGCGGAGTTTCCTTGTTCGTGTTGTTCCTGGGCTTGCTGCTGTTGTTCCTGGTGCTCGTGTCTCTGCTGCTGTTGTATTGCTGCTGCTGTCTTTGTTGCTGCTCTAGCTCTAATGGCGTCTAATTTATCTGCTGCTGCACGTGGCGCGTGTAGGAGCAGCCGCTACAGTGTAGGTGTGTGGCTTGTCAGTAAGGTTTTGGGGGGCCTTCGCAGCAGCAAGCTGCCTTTGCTGCCTTTGCTGCATTTGCTGCTGCTGCTGCATTTGCTGCTGCTGCTGCTGCAGTCGCTGCTGGTGTCGGAGTCAGGCTTGGGTTTCTTAAGCCGGGACTTCGGGTCTGCGAGGGAGGAGCAATCGGGTTTAATTTCTTTTGCTTGTTTGACAAACGATCGCCAGCCGCTGCACTCAATGGCGTTGGTAGCAGCAAAGAATATTTTTTCTAGACAACTCCCTAAGATGCCCCGCGAGTATATCGTTCGTCTCGTCTTTGACCGCAACCACTACACCTTCTGCCTCATTAAACAGCAGCAGATAATCGGTGGTTGCTGCTTCCGCCCCTATTTCAAACAGGCACGCATACACTTCCTCTGTACATGCATTGCAATCTGTATTTAAAGTCTACCTGCATAACGTGGGGCTTGATTGATTGGGGTTATGTTCTTATGTCTTTCGCTCTCTCTTTGTATTATATATATATATATATATATATATATATATATATGTTTGCATACCCATCGCCACCCCGGTTGCCTGTGCGTGCACGTTATGTATATGCATACATAACAAATACACGGACACCCGGGGGCCCACCGCAGTGTATGGGGCTGGGGTATATCTACATACATAGCGCATAAGAGTTTGTCTGCCTGGCACGTCGTTGTGAGTGTGGTAGCTGAGTGGGGCAATGGGTTGCATGCATTCGCCTAGAAGGGGGGGTGTATAAAGTTTGGGGCTGTTTTCTGTGCATGCACTGAATGCAGAAATTTGCTGAGGTTGCTTTTTTGGCGGTGACCTCCTCTGAACAAGTAAAGGGATACGGAACCCGACTCATGAACCACCTGAAGGAACATGTTAAAAAAAGCGGCATTGAATACTTCCTCACCTATGCCGGTATACCCCCAAACCCTAAACCCTAACCCCCTGCTTCGATAGCTGTGACATCCCAACCCGCACGCAAGCTGGGGGAAGCTTCCCGGGGTAATTAACGGTAGATGACTGGGCCTCCCACTACACTGTCCCAGTCCTTTCTTGGCGCGTGGTTCGTACGTATGCATGCATGCATGCATGCATGCGTATGCATGTCATATATATATATATATATATATATATATATATATATATATATATA
>NW_013547104.1:0-14532 GCF_000499425.1 Eimeria acervulina
TATATATATATATATTGCTGCTATGATAATCTAAAGTACTACCTAATAATAATATTTGTACTTACTGTGCATTCTTGCGCTGAGAATACACATCTATATTTCCAAATGAATCTTTAAATTAGAAGTATATATTATATATACTATGTATAGTTCTATAATATATATATATATATATTTCTACATACCGGTTTGCATATATAGATTACACCTACGACTAACTAAGAGCTGCGGTGTACAGGCAGCTGTTTGCAGTGAAAGGGAAAGAAGTGTGTGGTATAACGGCAGTTTATTAGTGCATAATTTGTTGCATAATTTGATTAAAGCCCCTGTTGGACGCCCCGCAGCAACAGACTCTGTCACGCAGCCAGGCTTGCAAAAAAAGATATCATGTTCTGCTGCTGCTCCTGCTGCCGCTGCTGCTGCTGCTGCTGCTGCTGCTGCTAGGGTATCGTTTAGACCTTACTCTACCTTCTTTCTGAAGGAGCAGCCCTCGGTCAGCTTGCACTTCCCGCCAGTGGGCTGGCACAGCATGACGTTGCAGCTGCAAGCAAACAAAGCAGAAAAAAAAACAAAAGCATTCACTTGAATGCATGCATGCGTGGATGCATGCATTTATGCATGCACTAAACTCACTAACATGCATGTATGCATGCATGCAGTCGCTCTGCTGTACATCAACTCGCAACAGGAGCTGCAAACACCAACTTAAACACCAACTCAGTGCATGCAGACAGCCCCAACCAAACATGCATGCATGCACGCATGCATGCCTGCATGCAGACACCTCGGCACGCATGACGAGTGCAGCGCTGTCGCCTCCATTATGAAAAGCACAACGAAACAGGAATATATACAGATCAGAGATAGTAGGAGTAGACAATGCAGCGGCAGAAACTGCGGTATACTAAAGAAGCCCTTAACAGCAATTGCATGCATGCAAGCAGCAGCCCCAAACCAAAATAAAAAAAAACAACAAACGCAAACAGCAGCAGCACTTAAATCAGTTTTTCCTGCTGCTTCCTTGCAAACACACCTAGCGGTGTGCTTGGAAGGAAGCAGCAGCAAACACAGCAGCAGCAGCAGCACAAGAGACGGAGGTAGAGCAGCAGAGAGCCCGAGTGAGAACAAGATAAGATATGCAGGGAACATAATCTGCTGGTATTTAATGTTATGATATACACAGCATTGGGGTGTATATACAGCTGAAAGGAGTCAAGCATGCTGTGCTCCGCATTTGAATATTTAGTATGTGCTTACCTGCCGCATAGGACGACAGTTTGTGCATGAGAGAAGACAGTAGCGATGCTGTAGCAGCCCGGGCATTTTACGTCCATAAAGAAAGACTTAGGGTTTGGAATTAGTCTTTTTAGTTTGTGCTTCTTAGCTTCTTGAATAGGGTCCGGATGCAGCAGATCCATCTCCATTTTGCTGGCGAATGAGAGAAAAAACCGGGTAATTAGGGCTTTTTTATACGCCAGAAGGAGTTTAAAGAAAATATATGCACCTATTTTATACCATTTGCAACAAAGAAACATCTGAAAACCACCGCCAAACTTCTCTCCCAAATACCCACACCTACACGGTGTATATACACCGCAGCTTAGCGCTGTTGGGGCTGAGCCCTGCCGTACCATTCCTGCATATTTTTGGGTAAAATTACGTCGATTTAATTAACTTTTTGCGATTATTCTTTAAACTAATAGCAATGTTTATTATTTAAATTTATTTTACACAAAAATCGCAGAAAAAACAACATTTTATACCCCAGTACCGCCCCACAGACAAACAGCCCCAAAGCCAATTGCTGCATTTTCTCACCAGGTGTATACGTTGTTGCATGTTTTCTCTTTTTCAATTCCTTATTTTGCTTTGCTTTGTGTTTATTTTCATTTTATTGATGAATAAGACGAAGTATTGCAGCAATTAAGCTGAGTTTGTCCGTTGGTAGGACTTGAGTGGCTGGGGCTGTAGGGAAGGGAAGGAAGAGCCCTCTCAGTTCTTCTTTAATTTGCTTTCTCTCTCTTGTTGCTTATTCTTTTTTTAATATATTTACTTTAATTTTATTTTTGTTGAATAGGGAATTCTGAAAGGCATCCTCTTCAGCTTATTGCGCGGCTAACTGACCCGTTGGTTAGTGTGCTGTTTTATATATCTTTCTTCTTAGTTTCTTCTCTTCGTTTCTTTTCCTTGTTCGTTGCTGCAGTTGCAGCTGTCTGCAGAAGTACTTATCTATACAGCCTCCTTGGCTGTAGCCCTTGCATGCATGCAGTAGAGAGATCTGAGGTGTACATACACCGCAGCAAAGCAAAATGATTATCCCTGTCCGCTGCTTCACTTGCGGCAGAGTTATCGGTCATCTGTGGGAGCAGTACGTGGAGAAGTTGCAGAATGATGTTGATGAGGGGTAAGAAGAATTAAATTTTGTGTATTTATTGAGCTGCTGCTGCTGCTGCTGTTGATGCTGCCTCTCGTTCTGATGATGCTTCTGCTAGTGCTGCTGCTGCAGTTGCTGCTGCTGCAGTTGCGTAGGATTTAGAGTTTAAGGTTTAGATGGAAGGCGTTGGTCTTAGGGTATTTTTTGTCTTTATTTTATATCTTTATATTTTATTCCTTCTTTATTTGCTGCTGCTCTCGCCACCCCTTCATGTGCTGATCTGTTTGCTGCATTCTTATTAAATGTTGTTTAAATATTTTATTTATAGTGTTTGTAGCAGCACCATAAAAAAGAAAGAAACCTCTTCTAAACCCTAAACCCTAAACCCTAACCCTAAACCCTTATATACAAACGCTTGTTTGCATATCTCTTCTTGAGCGGCGAGAGGAGAAGGAAAGACAGATAAGACGAAGGAGAGCATACTATTATAAAGCTTTACTTTATTGTTTATTATATTTATTCGTTTTTGTTTATTTTTATTTTTATTTTTGTTTAGGGAGGCTCTGAATGACTTGGGTTTGAAGAGATACTGCTGCCGCCGTATGATATTAACGCATGCAGATTTAATAGACAAGTTGCTGGCATACAACAGTAAGTTTTTCTTTACTTTTAATAATCTTTTATATCTTTTTCTTTTTAGAGTCCTCCTCTGGCTGCTGTGCTGCTGCTTCTCTCTTTATTGTCTATCTCTTTTATTACTTCTGCTCGAGCAAAACTGCAGAGTTCGTAGCAACACGTAGCAACTCCAACTTAAAGAAGAAAGAAACCCCTTCTAAACCCTAAACCCTAAACCCTATATGAAGAGCATAATAGTATGTTCGAGCTGGTAGAGAAGTGTGATGCATGCATTTAAATATTCAATTAAATACAATATGCAGTGTACAGAGAGCTCTGGGGTGTACGCTGTTCTGTGTTTGCTGCACTTCAGTTTATGAGAAGAAAATGCCCGACGCATGACGAAGTAATATTTAATTAAAAATAAACGCAAATCAACAGCTAATCGATGGTGTAATCCAAGTTTGATTGCATTAATAGACCTCAGCTGCTGCTGCAGAGAGCAGCAGCAGCAGCAACAGCAGGAAGATGAACAGCAGCAGCAGCAGCAGCAGTGTTGTAGGTGTCTCTGCAGCGTATTCTTCTTGTTCAAATAAACACTTGTGAATTCTTCAGGTGTTATTCTAAATATTACTTTTATCTTTTTTAGTCTTTTCAGGTGTACGTACACCCTAAACTGCAACTACAACATATCTTCTATATCTTTTATAATACATACATAAATTTCATATTCTCAGCAACGGCTATCTCTGGTGTACGTACATCTACTGCAAGGAAACCACCCAGCCGTAGTATCTTCAATATTACTTTTTCAAGAACTACATAGTTAATGAATTTGTTTACAAGAGTTTTGTTTAAAAGCCCCTTGACTCGCAGGGCATTAAGCTATAACCTAGTAGTACATATTGGAGATATTACGGTGTAGTCGGATATATATATATATATATGTATATATATATGTATGTAGATATAATAATAGCTCAGGTTTCAGGTGTCAGGAGCTGCCTATACACCCGAATGGTTAATTACTTTAGATTTTCTATCGCCTGCTCTAACTCTGTCTTTCGGACCCCCACAATCGTCTGCACTGTCTTGCCGTCTTTATATAATTTAAATGTAGGCATTGCCTGCACTTCTTCGCGCTCGCATAACTCGGGGTTTTCATCGACGTCCACCTAAACACAACAAACCACATTGAAAGCAAACCTACACACACATACAATTCTAATATATGTATATATATATATATATCATATAATAGAGAATATGCATATATACATATATATGTGCATATATATATATACACGAATATGTATATAATGCATAAACCTATATAATATGTACATGCGTATATGCAGCTGTGTATATACGATGTATATATATATATATATATATATATATATAGAGGTACCCTAAACCCCCAGAACACAAGCAGATACGACAGACATGTGGGGGCAGCAGCAGAGGCAGCAGATACTGCTGCTGTTTCCTCTGCACCTCAAACTCTCTGCCCTATCTGTACTCTAACGACTGTGAAAGTCACAGCAGCAGCAGCTGCTGCAGCAGAAGCAGCAGCTGCAGCAGCAGCAGAAGCAGCAGCTGCAGCAGCCGCTGCTGCAGAAGCAGCAGCAGAAGAAGCAGCGGTAGCAACTGCAGAAGCAGCAGCAGCAGAAGCAGCACAGAAGCAACAAAATCTGCATTCTACTTACAGCGCAGAAGGTGATGTGCGTCATGGAGTTGCTCTTCTCCTCCAAGAAGGGTTTAATCATTTTGCAAGGCCCTGATAAATTAGCAAGCCAAAGCAGCCGCAGAAGCAGCGCAGATAGAGCGACGTAGCAGCAGCAGCAGCAGCAGAAAAAGCAGCAACGAGGACTGGTGGCATTCGCAGCAGCAGCAGCACTGGGAGCAGTAGCAGCACACTGATCAGCTGAAAGCAACGCCAGAGAGAGCAACGGGATTAGCAGCAGCGAGAGCAGCAGCAAGAGCAGCAACAGCAGTACGAACGAAACTTACCACACCACGTTGCAAAGAAATCAACGACCACGAGGCCGCTCTTCGTAACCTCATCGAATTCTGCGAGACAAAACCACAAAATCTGCATCTCAGGAATGCACTGCATGCGGAGCTACGAGGGAGAAAACCACAACAAAGCAATCAAACACAGACACCCCATGCCTCCCCCTCTAAGATGAGCGAAGAGCTGCAACCTGCAGCCACCTCGTCGCAATAGCAGCAGGATCTGTCGATCTTCTTAAGGAGATATTATGCAGAGTGTGCAGCAGTAAAGAGATATGCAAGAAGAGCTGTTTTCGTCATTGGCTGGGTTTAGTTGGGTGTGTGTTAGGAGTCTGCTTCGAGCGCTGCGGCGGCGTTCTTTCCTCATTTTAAGCAGAAAGGGAGAGAAATTGATGGACAAATAAACGTTTAAAAACAAACGAATTGTAAAATAATACTTCAAATATTCACTGACACCGAAAATAAACCCAGACGCCAACACCATGCAAAGCAAAGTGTAGCGCAGACAGACATACCCTCAATGCCTTTGATTGGTTTGACCGGCATCCTGTCAACGAAATAAAGAGAAAATGAGCAAAAGGAGTTCGAAATGAATAGATATAGACACTTTACAAGAAAACAAAAGAACTTAGTTGCATAATGCTACAGCAGCAACGCTTGAGCTCTCCACTGTACGTACACCGCGGCGCGGGTTGCTGACGAGCCCCGCGAAGTGGAAACCTGATATAATTCAGTTAGTATTTTCTTCTTGTGGATTATTATTTAGTAAAACCCAATTGATTTATTATTAATTCTTCTTTTCTCCCTCGTTTCCTCCTTCGAACGGCCTTTTTTTTTGCGTTTCCTCTGTGGGGCCCGCGGCCGTTGGCGTCGATGAGCAGACGAAACTTCTGTTCAGAGCGCTTTATCAAGCGCCTTTCAATTGAAAGGCAGAGAGAAGAAGGAAGAAAGTGCTGAGGACTTCACTGCCAAAATGACAGAAGATGTCCGATTCAACTTCGCGGATGGAGGCATCGATTTCTCCTTCTCGAGCCAAGGGCAGGAGCAGCTGCAGCAGCAGCAGCAACAGCGGCAGTTTCAGTCTCAGCTGCTGCGGCCAGCACAACATGCAGAGGCTCGCAGGAAGCGTAGGCTGGGGGCTGGAGCAGAAGCAGCAGCTGCTGCTGCTGCAGCAGCAACCTCACCTGCAGCAGCCACGCTGCAGCAGTATCAGAAGAGATTGACACAGCAAGGAAAGAAGCACGAACGCAACCTGCAGCTCCTCTTGCGGCACCAAAAACAGCAGCAGGAGGAACAAGACAACTCAGACGACGACAGCAATTTCAGCCGCGTGGCTCGGCTCGCAAGGAGCGTCTCTGCCCGTCAACAGCAGCAGCAGCAACAGCTCGATGCAGCAGTAGAAACCTCTGCTGCAATAGATAAAAAAAAGAAAAAGAAAAAGAAAAAGAAAAAAAAGGAGGCCTCGCTACCGGCTCCAACAGAAAACAGGGAAGAGCTGCCCACGACTCATGAAGCGGCGACGACAAGCGCCGACAGCAGCAGCAGCAGCAGCAGCAGCAATAGCAACAGTATTAACAATAGCAGCAGCAAGAGAAATGTACAGTCCAGCTCTTGTTTACCAGGAGACGAAGACGCATCTCCTCAAGCTGAGCATTCGGAAGGGGAGAAAGAAGAGAATGACGAGGAAGAGCAGCAGCTGCAGCAGCCAAAAAGGAAGAGACAGAGACGGCGAACGCAGCAGCAGCAGCAACAACAGCAGCAGCAGCAGCAGCAACAGGAAGACGGTATGGGTGAGGCTGACGATGAAGGCACGTGGGAGACTGAGCAAAACATAGGCCAAAGCTGGGCAGCCTCCGACTCAGACGTGCAGCAGCAGCAGCAGCAACAGCAGCAGCAGCAGCAGCAGTGGGAGAAGCTACGAGGCAAGACAAAAGGGGGCCGCAGCATTATAATCAAACGCGTGTTTGATGAGGGCAGCGGCACAACTAAGCGAAAGACGAAGACAAGAAGCAGACAAAAAAATATTAAAAACGACAACAGACCCCACAACCTGGTAATTAATTATATTAATATTTATCTTTTCTTTTTTACGTTTAAATATAGTGTAGTAATAGTTTAGTTTATTTATCAACGCATCTTGCAACGTCAACGCTAGGGTTTGTGCTAGGGTTTAGGGTTTATGTCCTGTATTGCTGAACTCAATAACAATGTCTAGAAGCTGCTGCATTATATCCACATTGCCTTCATAGTTTCTTTAGAGGGCTGCTGCTGCTGCTGCTGATACTTCTACTGCTAGGGGGATGTGTTTTTGTTGCAGTTGATCTTTATTAGAGCTGCTGTAGACTTCGCTGCTGCTGCTACTGTTAACTTCACTGCTGCTGCTACTGCTCCTACTGCTGCTGCTGCTTCTGTTTGTTTTGGTGTTCAGAAGCCGACGTACTTATAGCAAAGCAGACGGCGGGGATTTTGTGTTCAGTTTTTTGTCTTTTTCTTCCCCCTTAGACAATTTGATTTTAACAATTGTTTTATTTACATCTGTTTACAAAAGACTCTTTTTTATCTAAGTCTTTTGTTTTCTGCATTCACGAGAATTAAACAAAGAGAGGCAAAGTGCGCAGCTCCATCTTTTCAGATCCTGTCCCCTTAGTGTTTAGGGTTTAGGCCAAAGGTTTAGCGTTTAGGCCTAGGGTTTAGGGTTTAGCATTTACAGGATTAGGAGCTTGTATCTTTGTATATATATATATATATAGGGGTTTATATCTTTATATATATATATATATATATATACATATATATATATATATGTTGAAGGCGGCAGTTAAAAGGCAAACGACCTGCGGCCCTGCGTCCCTTTTGGACGCACGGGGCCCTTGATCAAATATATCTGCTGCCAGTAGAAACACCTGCCAGTGCGCTTTGCTCCTGCTGCTGCTGCTGCTGCTGTCCTTGCTGCTGCTTCTGTTTCTGCTGCTGCAGCTGTTGCTCCTGATGATGATGCTGTTGGTGCTGTTTCTGCTGCTGCTACTGTTGTGGGTATTGCTGCTGCAGCTGTTGCCGTTGTTGCTGACGCTGCTGATGCTGTTGTGGGCGTTGCTGCTGGTGTTGTGCTGCTGCTGCTGCTGCTGCTGCAAGGAGTGGCAGGAGGGAAGAAACAAAATATTCTGCTCAGTTTGTACAATTGCATCACTTGATAGTTTACTTACCCCAACTGTTTTATCCTCTTTCTTTAAAAACAGTAAACACAAACTTTCTCTTTCAATGCGTAAGAATGCAAGTAGAATCTTCTTTTCTCTTTAAAGTAAAGGGCATTTCAAGAGAAAAGAAATAATGTACGCTGCAATATGAAGTGTATTGACTTCAGATCCTTAACTCATTTGCTCTTCTTCTTGCTGACTGTATTCTTCTTCTATTTCTGTTTCGTCTAATGTCTGCCCATGCTCGTTCTGCTCAACGAGGAGACGAAGAGGCCACCTCTTAAAAGGGCAACCCATCTGACCGTAGGCCCAGAAGACTGCGACGACTGTCACCACCATCACTACAAGTTCTGAAGCTCGCTGCAGCCAGAACTCCCTCGTCTTTATTGCTCTCCCTAGAGGCAAATAATACGGTGCGGTCTCTTCGTCCATCGAACGCTGCCGCTCTGCTACTGGTGCTGGAGATGCAGACGCTGCTGTATCTGCTGCTGCTGCAGACGGAGGCTCTGCTGGAGACGCAGCGACACCAGCTGCATCCGCTACCGGCTCAGCAGCTGCATCAGCTTCTGGCTGAGAAAGAACCGTAGCATCAGCAGCATCTTCAACTGTAGCAGCAGTCACAGGAGGTTCTGTGGTAGCTACCTCGGTTGCTGCCTCCTCTCCTACTGCCCCAGAGTTTGCGCTCAGGAAGGAGCAGCGGCAAAGAGAGGGAAAGCAGAGCAGGAGGAACACAAGTTGACGCATTGGCCTTGCCACAGTTGATATAGGCCTGTTTACACTTCAAAAAGGTAAAACTAAACCCAAACGGGACCGGAAGATATGAAGATCGATCCAGAATGCACGCACGTCGTCGAAGAGGTTCCAATGCTGCGGTGTACGTTCAGTCATACTATTGCAAAAAGTCACACAGTATTCGAATGAAACAGCTGTTCATTCATTATTTCACATCAAATGACTATTTTATTCGAAATTCCAAAGGCAAGCTTCTTCACCAGCGAAAATACAAGCAACAGTCGATCACATGCACTCAGCCGCTCTCCAAAGCCGCTGTGGCTCGTGAGCGGGGGAGAACAAACAAAAACAGAAAGGAATAACGATTAAAATAGGCATTTAAATGCTTATAATTCAAGTTTCACCCCATATTAACACTTATACTCACGAGTAAACCGCAAAGGCACCTATACAGCAGATGGAGGGGAGGCAATCATCGTCTCAGCAAAGCCAGCGGTGGGAGCCGAAGGCACTAATGCATGCAAGATGCGAGCGGCAGCATCAATATAAAGTGTTTATTTACAAATTGTTATTTTACTTCATTTTTCTTTCTTATGTAGCTTATTATGGGTCTAAAAGGGGGGAAGTGGGGCTGTTATAGCAACCGGAGTTGTCTTGCACGTTTGCAGCTCAGTGTGTTACACAGAACCCGTCGTGAGTTGTAGCGGAATCAATATACTTTATACACACAAAGCGGCAGTTTGCATTCACGTACACAGCAGCACAAGGACACAACACAGACAGATGATCTTACATGAGTGGCAGCAGCTTTCTATCATGCTGCAGCAAGTGATAAGAGGCAGCGGCAACCCAGCACTACTGCATTATATACAAGTATAGAAAGGCCCAAGCCCCATTATGCTCATTGCAGTAATACTGTAGACACTCTTTCAACATTCCCTGGGCCCTACAATAATACCTAACCTACACTTCAGTAGAAATGCAAAAATACTATAAACATGAAATGCATTTAGAAAGGCAATGCTAAATGTGCTCAGGAATCCTTATCCCGCTAGCAACGAGCCCCTCCATGCCTATACAATGCATGATTACTGCAAAGCAACAGAAATAACACAGTGTGTTGCGGGGTTTCTATCTTATGCGTTTCTTCTTATCACATCTTATCCTGCATTATCTTTTTGCTGTGTTAGCGAATGCATCAATCTACTCCCTCCCTGCAATCTAACGAATGCCAACCCCTAAATCCTAACCCTAAAACAACACTTCTGCCTAAGCCCCTGTTTGGAGTTGCCGATACACCGGTACGCCAAACCACGGAGAAGAAAGTAATGCTGTCTTCTTTCTGGGGGTCCGTACGTCTCAACCCTAAACCTGAAACGTTCAGTCTTATGTCACTTCGCAATGTACAAGAAGAGGAACATAATCGTTCGCTGCTGTTTGCAATTGGAAATATTTAACAAGCGGAAATCTGCTGAACAGTTGAATACTTGTCTGTAAAACAATGGCCGTATGGTACGCATAAGGTGTTCGAAGTTGCATTTGAAACTTTGTACTCAGGTGGGTGCCAGGAAGTGTTTGCATTTGCTACACACTCTGCAAGACAATGTATCAGTACACCACAGCCGTAATATGCTGATGACAGGGCCTTAAATGCAGCCGTTTGTGTGGTTATCTTGGCGAAGCAGTGTGCAGTTACAAACCTAAGAAAGCAGATCTCTGCACTCAGAACCACGCACTGTTGTGAGTTCGTCAAGGACAGTCAGGCAGAGCCCAGTATATTGAAATGTTCAATGCCTGAATGATAAAGTTGAATTCTTCCTGAGGTGTACGGAGGCCATTCATATTTCGTGCGGGCTTCCATGAGTTCAAAAGTCAGCTGTGCGGCAGTCTGCCGGGCACTTCTAACTTTGTTTCTGTATATATGTATGTATATACATATATATATATATATATATAATAGCCACACAATTACCAAACATAAAATTCTGAAAGCCACTGCAAAAGCAAATCCTCATGCTTGTTCTACTGTTATGACGCTGCTGCATGGGCACAGAGGAGAGGCAAGAAGTGTATCTGAAAAACCATAAAGTGCTGGAAGCATTTCTGTCGGTTTCAGATAGGCACGACAGCGCCGACACTCTCGAAATGCCTCATGCTGAAGAAACAGTCGCAATTGAAGTAACAAAACCAACCTCTCCTACGCTGGCGATCCCAATATGGAGGTTTTATACAGCTCAGCATCAGAGCAAACAGGTTTGGGTGTCTGGAAAAGTGTTCCCCCGAATGCAGATTTAAATGGCAGCAGTGCATGCGAGAAGGAGCAGGTCTCATGTATCGATGAGTTGAATGAATTCGGCTGTCTTAGAGTAGAGGCTTTCCGTGGATCTGCCTGCTCTAACACAATGGGGAAAGGTACAGCAGGAATGAGGCAGCTGCCCTCCTTTCCCCCACTGCAAGCAGGAGAACAGCAAACGAATAGACGGAAACTTGCACAGACGGTCTCAGCGAAGGATGAGTTTGCCGCATGATGAAAAAAACAGAAAGCATAGGAGCATCTATCCCAATGCACCCTGTAGTTGAATCTGCACCTCGAAAGGCAACGAATAATACCTGAAATGGCACAAACCCTGAATATTTATTTTAATGCTTTTATATCGAATATATTATCAACTGACATGGTTAGGTACTAGAATACCAAGGATTTACTACCACGTAGAGAGGAATGAGTAGTAATTGACTTTCGGGTAAGTGTTGACTGCTCCAGAAACGCGTGGAAATCAATTAGCTATTACCTCTTTAGCAGCTGATTTGTAGGTACCACTCAGCAATACGCGCCACTTCATCAAGTTAGTACACACCGGGAAGAAAGGAAGCCTAAATGCATGGGCAGTATTTTGTCTTTAAAGAAGGGAGCACACAGCAGCATCATTGTCGATTCAAACATAAAAAACATCAGAAAACCTGTTGCTCTAAGCCTCATTGACAATGCGTACACTCAGCAGCCAGTTATCTTGTCTGTGCAATAACTGCAAGGCTCGGCGGTTCAGAGCAGACTGATCGAGCCTCATACGATTATATATTTGTATATGGGCTTACATATAAACAGAGTGAGAGAGAGAGAGAGAGAGAGAGAGAGAAGGAGAGGCAGAGAGAGAGAGCCTTGAACGTCCACCGGTCTGTCTCGTTTCTACGCGGGTAGTGAGAACAGAGGAGCACCCGTATGGATACTTGTATTGCAACTTATCGTGATACACTGCATTGACAAATTCAGAATGGACGGTTCGGTGGGGCTGCCAGCCTCAGACATGGCGCTGACTAGTGAGTCGAGCTTTCTTCTCTGCCTGGCGAAGCTTCTTCGGGCAAACAGGATCAACAACAATGCAAATAAGTAAAGATCCCCCAGAGTCTTAAATTCATGCGCTTTGAAGGCAAGATGAGCCTAAAATACCAAACCGAGACCTAAACATATGTATGCTCACATTGGAAGAACACGCGTAGGATTGCGGTGCTACGTTTCCTTTTAATAAAAACGAGCTTTATTTCCTCTCAGCACGTCACCACAAAACATGGGCTATTGCCTGTGTAACACGAGTAGGTCATGAAGCGAGCACCTGTGAACGTAGTTCAACTTTCTTGAACAGAGTTCAATGTTGCTGAAAAAGCGGATTACTGGGCACACCAGCACTGCGTTTCGGCACAGCGAGTTTGCCACTGTGTTACTATCCGAAACTCGCTTACACAGAGCTTGAGCAGCGGCAGTTCTGGCAAGAAAGCACAAGATTTGGCACTGTAGGGTTGATCCTAGAACAAGGGCAGACTCCCGTGCAACCGTCCGTCATGAGCCGCCCGCCATGAACGCGAGGCAACAAGTCACTTGGTGAGATGAGTAAGCTCTTCATACACGATGACGTTTCGGGGGTGGTGGTTCAAAATGTATACACTTCAGGAAGGCGCACCAGTGGAAAAATCAACTTGCAAAAGGCGCCCGAGTGCATCTGCATTCAGCTTCGTTTCCCCTTCCCGCCTGACTTTTTGTCAGACGGCTCATCTACAATATCGAGCTCCCTGTGCTGCACGCACTGCCCGTTTTCGTAAAAGTATCCCTGCAAACAGACGAAAGCAAAGACGTTTCAGAGGACGTATCTGGTAGGCATGCTAACAAGAAGGCATGGTGGTGACAGCACATGGCATCGAGCTATGCATCTAGGTGCACTGGAACAAGAAATGTGTAAAAGAATTATAATTATTATAAGAATTGCAAAGCAGAGTGGGCAGTTGCCCTACCCCAAGGCATGTGAACGATGGAGCGACCTCCATGAAGCATCCACCTTCTTTGTTTGCAGTAAATCCTTCTGGGCACTGCACTAGGGGCTTCCGTTTTTCCTGCCGGTAGCACATGTCCATGTCGCGAACTTGCAGCGGAGATGTAAGAGGTTTCTTATGATCTTTTAATTCAGTTCTGTAGACTTGCGGACCCATGCGCGTCGGAAAGCCGAATAATCCTGTGACTGGGTCTAAATATCTCTGTTCTCGAGGCAAAGGATGGCCTTTTTTCTTTCCAGCCGCTTTCTCTGCTGCACGAGCAGTAGCCGCTTCCATCCTTAGCTGGTGCACAGGATCGTTGATGTGCCTCCACTGGTTAACGCCCATGATGAAATATGCATATGGCAGCTTCGTGACGTTAAGTCGCCGAGGAGAGTTGTTCCCACTGTTTTTGCTTTTTACAGGCATTTCTGCCGTTTCCGGATGCAGCAGTATCTTGGCGTTTCGTCCGTATCCTGCATCTAATTGCGCATCCTTCATGCGGGTTGCTGAAGGCTCACTGCTTGCAGGCACACCTGAGTGCTTGTGTTCCCCAGCTTCAACGGAGTCGGAGTGTGCTGAAGTGGCCTCAAACGGCCTACGCATCCTAAGCATGCGCGACACACCCTCCCCAGATTCCCTGAGCGACGGTGGACTTTTGAGTGCGTTGACTACCCCGTCGTCTTTCCTGTTTAAATCATCCATTACATGCGGCACCTGATAGTTGGGCGAAGGATCTAAATATTCCCCAGTAGCATCAGCAGCAGTCCCACTACGGCTTGAGACGACGCCAAATTGACAACCCGCTTCAGATTCACTTACAGCTGCTGAGTTCTCAATAACATTATTGACTACTGGCGAGACTGACTCCAAGCGCCTGTGCCATTGCTGCCGTCCTCCCGCCTCCTCGCTCCCTGCGGTATTTCGTCTACTTCGTGAGCCTCCCCGATCTATCTCTTCCTCTGCACCACCCTGGCGTCCAGCCGATAACCTGTTTGAACCCATCGCCTGCGCTTGCACCTTTCTCCAACTGTTCTGCGTGCTGCCCTGTTGATCCGCCTCAGTCTGCCGCCCTACGCTGCTGCCTTTCCCCTCATCAGAAATGTCTCCTCCTCCCGCAACTCGCACCAATGTCCGGCCTTGAGGCTGCGGCGATCGCGAACCGTCCTCTCTATCCCTTGAACCTTCTCTCACTTTATTAGGGCCATGCCCCTCTGCTGCGGCGTTCGCTTGCGCCGGCCAGCTGCGGCGCTGCTGCTGCCCTCCCGCCTGTCGACCACCTGCTGCATTTCCTCTGCT
>NW_013547103.1:0-10000 GCF_000499425.1 Eimeria acervulina
ATATATATATATACATCTATGACATACAAATGCTTGTGTTTCTTCTTTTAATTTTTCTTTGTTTTCTTCTTCTCTCTTCTTTAATCTCCTCTCTTAATTTATTTTTATTTTAGACCCTTTCTTAATAACATTAATTGTTTCATGTCTTTGTTAATTATATCTGCATTGTCTTGTGTGTTCATCGGTTTATATTTTCTTTCTTTATAACTTAAAATTGTATTGTAATAAATACCCTATCCTTTTCTATATAATGTTAATATCTGATATTTGTTTATTATAATTCTTATAAGTCGTTGATCTTTGATGAATATGCATGCGCTAAACATTGCATGAAATTGTGTTAAAAGTATATCTTTTTAAAGTACTGCCATAGTTAAAGCACCTAATGCTGTTAACATTATCATATGCAGCATATCTCTTCGTTTTTCTCTTCTAGACCGCTGCAATTCGCTAGCAAGAATTTCTAACAATCCGACATGTAAGAAAGCACCTGCACCGACCCCCATTACTATACCTGTTATCATGCATTGATGCTGCTGCAGCAGGGGGCCCCCCTCTTGAGGCCCTCCCTCCGATGCTGAAGAAGCAGAGAAACAAATATATATATATATATATATAGAAACAAATATATATATATATATACATATATATATATGTAGATGAAGTTATTAGTACAAGCAGTATGATATACAGCAGCCGATACACCAGCAACCACACCAGCAACAACAGCAGTAGCAACGGCAACAGCAGCAGCAACAGCAGCAGCACCAACAGCAGCAGCAGCAACAGCAGCAACAGCAGCAGCAGCAGCAGCATACCATGTGCTCCTGCAGCAGCCGATCGCTGTAGCAGCAGCCCGACAGCGACGCCGAGAGGCGCAGTTAAGGCATAGAACAGCATTTGTATCAGATACCAGCTTTGCCCTAGACCAGCTGCAGCAGCAGCAACAGCAGCAGCAACACAAGCAGCAACACAAGCAGCAGCAGCAGCACACAACGACGTGGGGATCTCCAGCATATCCCTATTAGCAGCAGCGGCAGCACTAGCGGCAGCAGCCCTAGTAGCAGCAGCAGCACTCGCAGCATTAGCAGCATCATCACTCACAGCAGCAGCACTAGCAGCATTAGCAGCAACAGCACTAGCAGCATTAACAGCAGCAGCACCAGCAGCATTAACAGCAGGAGCAGCACTAGCAGCATTAACAGCAGCAGCACTAGCAGCATTAACAGCAGCAGCAGCAGCAGCAGCAGCAGCAGCGGGGGCGCATCTCACCATGTAGAAGGGAGCTTCCGACAGCAAATGCTTCGAGAGATTTATGCAGAATAATTGCAAGAGCAACACTTCTAGGGTTGAGAGCAGCACCGAGGGTAAGACCTTCAAGGACGGAGTGTACAGACAGCCCCGCCAGCAGCAAGCCGCCAGCAAGAGCAGATCGGCTTCTGTCTAAAGGCTCAACGCTGCAGCAATTCAAAGATGCACGCCTTGTTGAAGGGTGTAGCAGCAGCAGACGCTTACGCTGCTGCTGCTGCTCCCGCTCATCCTCCTGCTGCTGCTGCTGCTGCTGATGCTGCTGCTGATGCTGCGGGGGCAGCAAATCCTCTTCCCCGCCTCCCTCCTCCTCTAGAAGGGAATAGGGGCATATCAGACTAGGAGCATCAACACCCCTGCTGCTGCTGCTGCTGCTGCTGCTGCTGCTGCTGCGCGTGTCATTAGCAAGTACAGCACGCGCAGCAGCAGCAGCAGCAGCAGACGGTGCAGCTCCCCCTGCTACTCGTACTTTGTCTCTTGCAGCATGAGTCTCGCTACCGCAGCAGCGGGTGCTGGAGCAGGAAGGTGCAGCAGCAGCAGCAGCAGCAGCAGCACCATCCATCGGTATAGCAGAGAAGGGACCTACGTCTGCGTCAGCTGTCTCTAACCCTCCAGCAGAGAGCCTGTCGCAGCAGCAGCAGCCGTTGTTCTTTGCTGCAGCAGCAGCAGCACTTTGTCTTCGGCCATCCCACTGCCGATCTGCTGCTTCTGCTGCTCCCGCTGCTGCAGCTTCTGCTGCTGGTGCTGCTGCTGCTACATACAAAGGCTGGTGTGCAGCAGCAGCCGAGACAGAGCCTCGCTCTTTGCTGCTGGTTGCTGAGTCAAGGGGTGATGCACCACCGCAGTCTCCTTCTAACTGCTGCTGCTGCTGCTGCTGCTGCAGCTGCAGCTGTTCTACAGCAGCTTCAAGAGCAGCAGAGACAAGCAACCCTGCTAAGCAGCACAGAGACGCCACAGGGCGCCGGGGGCCCCCAGAGGGGCCCCCATTGCTGTTGGGGGGCCCTAAAGCCACTGAAAGCTGATGTTCTGCTGCTGGCAGCAGGTGCAGCAGCGCAACAGCAGCAACAACACCGGCTGTATATACAGTTGCTGCTCTCACCAAGAAAGGAGAAGCCCCAAAGCAGCAAGCAGTAGCAGCAGCACCGTAATTACTGCTGCAGCACGAAGGCACTATCGTGCATCTGCTGCTGCCGCTGCTGAATCTGCTGCTGTTCCCGTTACTGCTGCCCCCGGACTGCTGCTGCTGCTGCTGCTGCTGCTGCTGTCGCCGACGCAGCAGCACGAACCCTGGAGCAGCCCCCAAGACAGCAGCAAAGAAAATAACTGCAGCAGCAGTTACCTTTGTACATACACTGCAAACAATAACACACAAACCTTAAATGCTATTAAAACCCCAGCAGCAAAACGAGCAGCAGCAGCAGCAGCAGCAGCAGCAGCAGTAGCAGAAAATCGCAGCAACAGCAGCAGCACAAAATCACTCGCAGCAGAGACAGAGAAGGCAGCAAGAACAGCAACAACAGCAACAGCAGCAACAGCAGCAGCAGCAGCAGCAACAGCAGCAACAGCAGCAGCAGCGTAGGCCTCACTCTCCACGTTTATCGTTTTGCTGTCTCTCTTCATCGGTCTCCCCCCAAAAGGACTCCTGCGTTTTGCTGCTGGTGTTTGTAGTCTCCTCTGCCGGCGCTGCAGCAGCGGCAGCAGCAGCAGCAACAGCATGTAAGCTCAGAAGCAGCAGCAAGGAAGAGAAAGTGTAAGCTAGGTTGTAGGCCCTGTATAAACGCAGCAGTGTACGGGGGACATACACCCCAGGGGGCCCCACACTCTGTGCCATAGGCAGCGTTTAGCTGTCTGCTGCAGCAGCTAGCAGCAACAAATATATATACTTCTACTTGTTTATAAGCCTGCACAGATTTGCTGCTGCAGTGGGTTTAGGGTTTTGCTTGTTCTATAATGTGCTGGGGTGTACAGACAGACACATAAAGCAACAAGCCCCAATGTTAAAGGCCTTTTCTTGATATGTTTAAAGGGATAAAGAAGTGAAGACATCTAAAAAGTAAATATTTTTTTCATTGCATGCATTAATATATAATTGTTATGCATTCTACTTGCCGAGGAGCCAGGCAGAGAGAAGAAAGAAAGGATGCTCTGCTCTTGCAAATAAGAAAGGAGAGATCTAAAGTAATATCTTCTTATATTCTGCAACGAAATGAGAAAAAAGTATGTTTATTTATGCGGCACTCTTCAGGTGTACAGACAGCTGAAGAGCAGCAGCACGGAGATGAAGGATCCTCGCAGTATTATTTCTCTTTTTCGATTTATTTATGAATAATAATTAATAAAAATAAATTAATTAATCAAAACCTTCCCTACTCTTTCTGCATGCTGCACGCAAACAAACAAACGTTATATCTACTATAGAAAAGGGCGGGGGCCCCCCTACGAGTTGCTGAGGGGGGCCCCACGGGGGTATTGAGTGTATACTATATTAAAGTGTTTAAGGAGACCAGTGGTTAATGTTGAGGAGACCATTGGTTATTATATTTTATTTCTTTATTTTTAAAACAATTCTAATACTCTAAAGCTCAGTCTTCTACTATTTTTCCTGTCTCCTCTTATAAGACTACCCTATTCATACAAACTCTATAGACTAAGGGCAATTACTTATGAAGACACTGCGGTGTACGTACAGCTAAAAGCCCCAAAGTGTAGACCTCTGCATGCATGTCTACATAGCCCTGACACCCCCAAGTAACAAAGAATATTATTATTAAGAGGCCTTCAACTATTAGTTATACCGAAGCCAAGACAAGGAGGTACTTCGATGCTAGTAAAGGAGACGTGTAATGTGCATAAGAGACGAGAGCAAAGACACAGATATTTAACTTTATGAAGACAGCAAGCTGTCTCCTTTGAAGTCTACGAGCATCAATATCTCTGAGGCTTTCTCAAGGAGACGACGGGGAGCCCAGGAAGAGAGAGGTGCAGCACTTCTTGCTGCAGCACCTACTGCAGGGCATCCGAGCAAGCAAACAGATTAAAAAGAAGTATTTTCTTCAAGCTCTAACACCGTAATCACTTGTCCTACATTTACTTAGCCCTCATCAATCACGCTGCATGCATACAAGCAGACATGCATGCAACAGCATCAGACAGGGCATCGTCTTTGTGGCTGCCCTCCAAGAGGACAGGGGGAAGAGACAAGTAGAAGAAAATGAGAGCTCGAGACAACTGAAAGATGAGAAAGAACAGAAAGCTGATGCTGCTCTCATTGCTGCTGCTGCTGCAGCTGCTGTTGTTGTTACTGCTGCTGCTGCCGTTGCTGCTGCTGTTGTTACTGCTGCTGCTGCTGGTGGTGTCGATAGCACGGCTCTTCTACAGCAGGATCCTGTTGCTGCTCGCTGCTGTACTCTATTGAGTGGGCAGAGGCTGAGTGCCGCCTTCTCCTTCGACCCCTCCGACTTAACTTAGACAAAAGATAGACAAAAGAATGCATCAATACGGTGCTGCTGCACATCTTTAGATAGCACAAGAGGCTGAGGGCCCCCCCAACCCCTCTTAGGCCCCTCACCTCTCAGATAATTGCAAGAAGGGGGAGCCGATGATATCATAGAGGCGAAATATATAATGGCTGAGGGCACGTATATGTGAAGATAGGAGGCATTTCTGTGCAGCAAATCTCAACAAAGTTTGTACGCATATGTGGTGTAGTCGAATCAACGTTGCTACATCAAAGAGGTTTTATAGATTGCACTGAAGATTTATTTTATTGTGCAAACGATAATTATACACGTACTCCGGGTGTCTGTCTCCTATATATATATATATATAATGCTATTGTTTCTGTTTGAATGTCTACCCACTGTTATTTCTTTGTAGTCTTACTATTCTCTCAATTACGCAGAGTAATGAATAACAATAACCCCTAGAATGCAGCTCCTTCTCATTGATAATGCCTTTTAAGAAGACATTCCATAAGTAATCAATATGCATGCGAGATAATACTCTTTCTGTTATAAGAAAGGAAGCAGGGCAAAGAATGCTTCAATAAGACCGTCAGTGTTTTCGCAGCCTCTACCTGATTATACACCCCAATGAAATCCATTGAGATATCTGTTTTTCATTAATTAAAGCCCAAGTAAATGTTATGAATTATATACCTGTCGGTATACAAGAGTCTTAAAGGCATGCATGCAGTGTACACTGCTTTACAAGTATAACTTTACAAGTATACAAAGGGAGTACAATCTTTTGCGGATATGTTTCCGGGGATCTGTACAGACGCGTTAATGCATTTAAATAATAAAATTTAACTGAATACCCCGACCTCAAGCCCCTAAAGTTTGTCGCCCGCCGCATACTTCGAAATATCCTCAAGGCGAGGCATCTTTTTTATGAATTGTTTGAATTGTTTTCAAGAGAAAGAAGCATCTTTAAATGCCGATGGATTTCTGTTTATTCTGCCCATCGTTAAGAGCATTTAAAACTTCTTCTCTGTTCTCTATAATGCGTCTTACCCTCTCATCCTTTTGTTTGGAGTTTGCTGCTCTCCCCTACCCCTATTAACCATGGTGGGCAGCCAAGTGTATCATGAGCTGTCAACAGCTTAAGATATAGTCTCAAGATAAGAATTCTTATAGTGTAGCTGACCTCGCCCCCAGTCTCCAGGCCCTTGTGCTGCTGCTGCTGTCCTGATAGGGCCTATAGCTGGTGCGGAGAGGAGACAACATGCTGTTAGTTGCTATCCTCCTTGATGAACAAGAGAAATATGTCTAAGACAGCCCCGCATGCAATCATAGCCAAGTCAATTCCCCCCCTTTGCTGCATGCACTAACCCCATACAGGATTGTTATTCACACCCTGCACCCACGTAGAAATATGAAGCAGAACATAGCCGGTAGCCAGCGCTTGTTGTACCTAGCCCCAGCTAGCTGGAGCTATCCATAGCTAGCTCCGACAGCTCGCAGTTCAGCATATCCCTCACTGCTAGCTGTAAGAGCCGTACCTAGCTGAAGCTAGCCTATGCTAGCTACAACTAGCAGTAGCTAGCTGTAGCCAGCTATAGCTAGCTATAACTAGCTGTAGCTAGCTGTAGCTAGCTGCAAATTTTGGCTTGTGATTTGTTACTCTGCGGGGTCGAACACTCCATCACAGGCCATGCGGAACTGCCAGTCAAGTTTAGCTGAGGAGTAGACGCCTATATCACTTTCGGGTATATGAAATTCAATAAGCTGTTCAAAAGGCTTCCCTGCGAGTGCACACAAAGCAAGGGGTCCGGTGTACATACACCTCAAAGAACCTCCCCATACACCTCAGCAAAGCGGAAGCCACAGACAACACCAACACTGAGGCTGCCCCTACACACTTAATAACGACGTTCTTCTAAACGAACTATAATATATGCATACACCCCAAAGGCCCCCTAAGTCTTAACTCAATGCCACCGCTGTAGAAGACAGCTTCGATACTTCTCTCAATTTGACATTCCATTCACTTCAGGGAAAAGCCAAGAAGAAACCCAGCAAAAGCAACAGCAACAGAGCCGGCAGCACGAGCAGCAGAAGCAGTAACAATGGCAGCAAGAGCAGCAGCAGCAGCAACAACACCGGAGGCAGGAGCAGGAGCAGCAGCAGCAGCAACAGCAGGTTGCACTCCCTACCGTTGTATGAAACCTGAATGGCTCTATATGTTTGATCTTGAGCTTCTCTTGTGGCTTCAGTCTGCCAAGGGAAGAGATAACCTGGGGGAGGCACGGGGTGTCTGCACAGCTCGACAGTAACGATACTGTTAGCAAGTTCATCAGAAATAAGAATAAGCGCTTCTTGTATTTTATCAATTATTGCATCTGCTTCATATTGCCCTTCTCTTGGTGTAGCCGTAGAAAAAGAAACATAAACTGTCTCGTCTGCTATAGGAAATAGATTTGGGTCTACCACAGCTGCTTTGATAAGGTTTGAGGTGTCTGTGATAGGCATTTCTTTTAAAGGTTTCAAAGGATCTTCAGTTGGCTTATAAGAAATCTCTCTAAATGCAATCAGGTGTACATGCAGCGGCCTGTCTGTCCATTGGGGCTTTGCTGCTGCAGATACACCTGAAGTAGAGACAACTGATCGATATGCCTCTGCTTTTTCTTCTGTTGTTACCAGAAGAATAACAGATAAATGCGGGGGAACTTCATCGCAGGAGACAGACTGCACGAGCACAAGACAAAAAAGAAAAACTTTACCCCTCCTTTTGTTTCTTTTGTCTTGTCTATCTTTCTTCTCTAACTTTTTTGTCTATGTCTGCGCCTAGAAGTAAACAATGTAACTCTTTTAAAACTCTTCGCCTCCTTCTCTGCAGTTTATCTGCTTATGACTGCCTGTATGATGTCTCTTTTGCTGTCTCTGGTGTCTCTTCACTGTGCTCTAGGGTCTCTTAACTCCCTATTAAATTATTCTTTTTGTAGGGTAGGCGAGAGAAGAGACAGAAAGATACACTCGAAGGCATATAAAGCCCCACTTATAAGCAGCAGGCGGCAGCAGAGACAGCAATAATAAAGAAATAAAAAATATAGAAGACGCATGCAGACACAATTGATAAAGCAGACACTTAAATCTACGGTCAGCCTCATTTACTTGTCTCCATTCTATTGCAGGCTGAAGCGCCTTCATAACTTCTATGTTTTTGTAGCTGCAGCAGCAAGCACAGCCACATCGAAGCAGCAGCAAAAGCTTTTTGTCTCTTCTTCTATTTCCCTGTCTCTTACAAAGAAAGAGCTGCAACGCCTTACTCTCCCTCCTATGTGTCTCTTCTGCTGTTGCCGATTCTTTTGCTGCTTCTTCTGCTGCTGCTGTTCCTGATGCGGCCTCTGCTGCTGCTGCTGCTGCTGCTGCTGCTGTTTCTGATGCTGTTTCTGCTGCTGCTGCTTTAGGGAGCGTGCTGATTAAACGTGTGAGTAAAAGCAACAAGAGGAGTCGATAGGCAAACAGCAACAAAAAGAGTAAATAAACAGAAATAAAGCAGAAGAGTATATAGACAGACAACAAAAAAAGTAGATAGTCAGAAATAAAGAAGAAGAGTATATAGACAGACAGCAACAAGAGGAGTAAATAGTCAGAAATAAACAAAAAGAGGATTCAGATAGAAAACAACAAGAGGAGTAGATAGGTAGAAATAAAGAAGAAGATGAGGAGAGAGAGAGCAGCAGGAAGTGCAGTAAATAGACAGAAATAAACAAGTAGAGCAGCTAGACAGAACCAAAGACGAAGAGTAAATAGAAGAAGAAGGGGATAGAGAGAGAAGACTGACAAAGCGAAGTATAGATAGATATAAAAGAAGAAAGAAGAAGACATTTATCTTACTCTTCAGGAAGTGTTTGTGTTGATGTCTTAGGATCTGCAGAACCCCACTGATAAACACCTCCTTGCCTCCAGTCGTGCCCATAGCATTGCATGCCGGGAATATTACAAGTAGATTTATTAGATGAATATAAATTATTGAATCCCCATTCAGAAATCATCATTGCTGCTTCAGCTCCTAATGCATTATCTATAATGATATCTACTACAATACGTAAAGATATATCAGCACCATTCGGGTGTATAGACACCGAAGAAACTAGCGGATTTCTTTGCTCTGCTGCATGCGATAAACTACGGGGACCGATACGTCTCCCTAATCTTCGACGATGAGGAAAAGCAAAATGTACAGAAGCAGCTGCTAGTCTAGGGTGTCTAGGCAGGTACTTTGGATGAAAACTGGGGTTAGCTTGCGCTGGAGTAAACTTCACTCTATTCTTTTTTAAAGAACAAGAAGAAGCAGAAGCAGAAGCAGCAGCAGGAGCAGAAGAAGAAGCAGAAGAAGAAAGAGAAGAAGAGTGCTGCTGCTGCTGCTGCTGCTGCTGCTGCTGCTGCTGCCTTTGGGGGCCCCCGCTGCAAGAACGAGATGCAGATGCTGATAAAGACTGTTTGGACTTAGGAGAGATTTCTTCATCAGAGAAAGAAGAAACAAAAAAAGAATTGTCTTTACTTCTTAAACCTAACTGCAAAGCAGAGGCAGTCATAGATATAGAGTTAGGGGCTGTAGGCCTGCAAAGAAAAACAAGCAAATAAATTACAATAAAAGAGATACAAATAAATAATAAAATATATCTGTGATCTGTGGGAGAAAGAAAAAGATATTCAGGGGTGCGCTTAAAGCAAAAACAGAAAAAACAAAAAACAAAATAAATATACAAAATATATGAACATAAATAGAAGCAAAATTAGATAGATTAACATCAATATGTTTATTTTTATATTCTATTTGTAACATAAACATATTAAAACGAAGAAACAGCAAAAGAAAGGAAAAGATAAATAAAAAATAAAAAGGATTTATAAGAAGACACCGCAAATAAATATACAGTTGTTATTATGCATGCATCTTTATTGTCTTTGTTTTTTTCTGCTGCGTTTCTAGCTGCCGTTATTATATCTATCAAAATTATTATTCTTGTTGCTGTTTCTTCTCTCGTGTTGTGGCTGCTGCTGCCCCAAGTGCCCCTGCTGCTGCTGCTGCTGCTGCTGCTGCTGCTGCTGCTGCAGTTTGTATTGTTGCACCTCTTAATAGTAACGGAGCTGAGATAGTCTTTGTCTTGCAAACCGTCTTTTTGAGGAATTTCAAAAGAAAGCGGCTCTGGTTCTTCTGGAAGAGAAGATAAGGGTTCTGCAGG
>NW_013547102.1:0-2500 GCF_000499425.1 Eimeria acervulina
TATATATATATGTATATATATATATATATATATATATATATATATATATAAACAGAAAGACGGCGCTGCAGCCGCAGGTGCGCAGCTGCTGGCTTGGGGGTGTTTCTCTCTCGAGTGCAGAGTTCATGCTTTTCTGTGTATGTACACTAGTAAGAGAAGTTGCAGTACTGTAGTGATGAGTGTAGCATTAATTAGTAGTAGTAGCAGTAGCAGCTGCTGCTTCGCCTTTTGTTAATGTGCTTGTGTTTGGTTTGCTGCCGCTTAAGGCCTGTACAGGCGTTGCGGCTTATTTGCTTTTGCTGCTTTTTTTGTGTTTATTTCTGTGTCTGTGAAGACCTATGAACAGTTTATTGCTGCCGATAATGCTGATGATGGAGCAGCAGCAGCGTGGCGATGAGGCCTCTGCCTTATTATCATCGTTTGCTGCTGCATTTTCTGTGTTCATTTTATTTTTGGAGTTGTTGTGTGCGTAATTCACAGAGAGCGTGGAACCCTTTTTATTCGAAATGTTCAGAGCTCTGGTTGCTCTTCTGCACGTTATTCTGTGCAGTATGATGCGAGAGAACGAAGTTGTAGCTGCTCCAGCTGTTGCTGTTTCTGCTGCTGTTGCTGCTGTTGCTGCTGCTCACGCTGCTGCTGTTGCTGCTGCAGCAGCAACAGCATCAAAAACAGTCGTCATCCCTGTTGGGGCTGCTGTTGCAGCTGCAGGAGCGACAAAGGCTTCAGGTTTGGAGCTTACAGTTTAGTTTGGGGTCTCCTGTGCCTCTTTCACAGAACAGCAGCCACAAAAACGCCTCCAGGCGAACCACAGCAAACGAAGTGCTGGGGTGTATGCACAGCAGCAGCAGCAGCAGCACACACATAAGGAAGAGCTTCAGGAGGGAAACTGAAGGAAATGCGAAAGAAACAAAATATATATCTTTATAACCAAGACAATCCGAACAAGAACAGGGTCTAAAGAAATCCTTTTTAAACTTAGTTCAATTTAAAAGAAAGAAACCGATGCCATAGAAGGCAACTTGTGCAGTGTACGTACACCGCAATAATCAGGAAGAAGATATACGAAGCAGTAGTTGTTTGCTAGCAGGAGACGCAAATAATGCTGCCTTTTCAGTGTATATACACCGTTGATACAGCGACAGAAGAAGGTGAAACGGAAGCAAAAACTAGCGTTTAGTTGCGGAGAGATACCAGGTGTATAGGCAGATGCGTGCAGCCTGCATGCATCTGCAGTTCGTTCCCTTTATAGCAGCGTCTGAGGTACACTCGAGTGAAGTGCCTTTAAGCTGCTGCTGCTAACGTGAACTAGCTGCAACAAGCAGCGGCAGCAGCAGCAGCGACTGCAGCTACAGCAACAGCTGCAGTCGCAGCAGCGCAGCATCGGCGGCCCCACAACCCCAAACTGGGAGCGGGGCGACCCAACAGCAACAAAAAAATTAAAATGAGGAAGCATTCCCTTCTGCAGCAGCAGCAGCAGCAGCACGTTTCTCTGCTGCTGCTGCGCGAAGTTCCGCTGCTCTGATTTGTTCTGCAGTGCGGGTGTCGCGTGTCTCAATGCGTGTTGTTGTTGTTGCTGCTGCTGCTGCTGGACTCGACCCGTCAGCAGCAGCAGCAACAGCAACAGCAGCAGCAGCTTCAGCAGCAGCAGCAGCAGCAGCAGCAGGATCTTTTGCTGCTAGAGTTGAAGAGCCTTCTTCTTTTGGCGTATTGGGGTGTTCATTCCCTGAGAGTCAAACAAATCGAGAAAAGATGCATGCAGCAACATGCTGTTTTAATAATAATTAACAATAATAACAATAATAAAAATAATATATAGCTAAAGAATAAGAAAAAATAAAGAAAAATATAAACAAAAACAAAAAAATAACATCAATCTCCTCACCGTCCTTCGTTTGAAGTTTGCGACGCTTAGAGAAGAAAGAAGAAATTGAAACTGATGAAGAGGTCTTGCTGTTGCTGCTGCTGCTGCTGCTGCTGCTGTTGCTGCTGCTGCTAGCAGCATTCTGAAGCGCTAGGGCTCGTGGCTTTGTTGTTTGTGTTGCTGCAGCAAACAGAAGCAAAACAATAAAAAACACAAACAAATAAAGAAGCAGATAAATGTCAAACTCAGCAAAGAGACAAACAAACAGAGACAAAACAAACAAAGAGACAGACAAATAAATAAACAAAAACGAAAGAGAAAACAATCCAATGAAGACGCGACAATCAAAGAGATAACAAACACATAAAGAAGCAGTACGCCTCCTTAAACCCTAAACCCTAAACCCTAAACCCTAAACCCCTAAACGCTAAACCCTAAAACAACCGTAAACCCTAAACCCAAACCCCTAAACACTAATTCCTAAAAACCTCTAGACCCTAAACCCAAACCCCAAAAGACTAAACCCTAAACCCTAAACCCTAAACCCTAAACCCTTATGTCTCTTACTTGCTGCATTTTTTGCTTTTTTCTTTTTTGGTTCTGGCTCCGATATTTTGATGAACGTCCCGCCGCAACTTG
>NW_013547102.1:7500-12706 GCF_000499425.1 Eimeria acervulina
CTTTAAACTACACAAAGCCCTTTGCGCAATTCTTCATATTTCGCCTCCCCGCACAAACGTTTAACAATTTCTAAACTAAACTCCATAGCACTGCCGGGCCCGATGGATGTAACTGCAAATAAAACAAACAAAAGCAGAAAAAAATGCTGTGCTGTACGTGCAGGTCGACGGGGATATATACAAAGAAATTCAAATATATATTCACGAAATTAGATGCATGCATCAAATACTTCAATTATAAATAAAACAACAACTCCTCCCTATCTAAGACTTCTTAATTAATTATACTGGAGACTGTAGAATCACAGCATGTAATTCATATACAAATTGCAGCGGATACAGCAGCAACGCCAGATACAGCAGCAGCAGCACCAACGACAGCAGCAGCAGCAGCAGCAATGACAGCAGCAATGACAGCAGCAGCAGCAATGACAGAAGCAATGACAGCAGCAGCAGCAATGATAGCAGCAATGACAGCAGCAGCAGCAATGATAGCAGCAATGACAGCAGCAATGACAGCAGCAGCAGCAGCAGATTGCTCACTGTAGTGTTTGTCTACGCAGACGCGGCCTTCTCCTTTGTGCTTAATATGACTCATGAAAGAGGGGTAAGCAACAGAGTTAATATTTTCTAACAACCCATGATGTGTAAGCACGAGCGCAGGAGACGCGCAGATTGCTGCAATCCATCGGCCTGCTGCATGCTGCTGCTTCAAAAGAGAAGCAAGATGTGCACTGTCTCTGCAGTTCTCAGCCCCCTTTAAACCTATTATACATTAATAAACACACGCATGCAAATCAACATATGCATGCACTTCTGCTACTATCTACACACAAGTTTGCATGCGTGTTGCGCCTGCTATTTCTATGCATGCATGCATGCATGCATGCAAGAGACTTACCACCAGGGAGCACAATTACGTCGTAGTGAGCGTCAGGAGAGACATCTTCCAGCGGCATATCTCCTTCAATGCGCAGCCCCTGAGCTGTCTTCACAATTAGCCCTTCACCGAGACTTGCAACAACTACTTTAACTCCTATAGAATATAATAAACAAATGCGGAAATAACGAGGCAAAGCAATAAATAAGCAAAGCAATATTATTATGTACGTCTTACTACTACACCCCATATCATTGCGGATATCTGCAAGCTGCATGCATGCATGCATGCACACCCACCTGCGCGACGCAGGACATCAACAGGCGATGCGAATTCAATATCTTCGGCGCCATTGGCCTGCAGCCGTAGCAACAACAGCAGCAGCAGCAGCAGAAGCAACAACAATAGCAGCAGAAATACCCGGGTGCATGCTATCATACGGAGCCCAGAGCCCATAGGGGTGTGCATACACTTCATTCTACGTCCAGCACATGCATGAAGAAGCTGTCTGTCTGCTCAGCTGCTGCTTCCGTCATATTATACAGCAGTATAGATCGCAGTACACAAACATAGAATACAACAAGGAAGAAGCACTTCCTTCGCAGCTGTACAGACACATCAGAGAGAGCAGCACACGAAGCAGCAGCAGCAGCACGAGCGGGAACCCCACTGCGAGAGCAGCATGCAAGCTAAAACCATAACTTAGGAGATTTAAACCAACGTAATTTAGCCTCACAAGAATAACAAGTGCTGTCTTTGTCATTGTGGAGCGTGATGCACGGTGCAGTATGCGGTGCTGCTGCAGTTGCTGTTGTTTGGATATCGCCGAGTTGAGTGCAGCACGAGCTTGAGGAATCGAAGAAAGAGGAGGAGAATAAACAGACTTCAATTGATCTGAATGGAATCTAACAGGAGAAAATTGAGATTTAAACGCATGTTTCTGAGAGATAAAGCCGAGATCAACGCCATAAGAGGAGAGGAAGGACGCCGGCAGAGCCCTACAGCCAAGTTGTAGACATGCAGCTGTCTTAAAGGTTCTCCCAGCGGTGCGTGCCTGAAACATCATTAATTTGGACATTGCGGGGAAATTAATTGAAAACAAAGTCATTAAAACAATAAATTCAGGTTTTTATCCAAAGAAAAACTTCGAACACAACGAATCTGAATGCGGCGTTTTCAGCTTACCGGCGTTTCGATGATGACGTGAAACAGCAGAAACACCAACAGCAGCAGAACAGCCACTCTGAGACCCATGTCCAGCTTCAAGCGTGAAGATCGAAGTATTAATAATATTAAAAAGGCAAAGAGAAATTTTTTTGGAGCTCAACACACCTGAATAAGAACGAGAAATTGCAGAAACTTGCAGAAGGTGCGGTGAAACAAACTCGGTGGCTGAGCTGTACGCATCCTTCACTCAACGCGATCATGGCCTAAACATGCGAGATATTTAAATGTTTTTAACAGATAACTTTGTCTTTTAAATAGAATTTTAATTATTAAAAATAAATAAAAACTCTCGACGATTTTGTATCGGATCGCCTTCGCTGCAGGCGTCTGGTGTGGAGTGTCTGCGCAGCTGTGCTGCCCATTGGAAACCAGCAAGAGATATTGTTGTTGTTGTTGTTGTTATTTGTTTATTCATATTTTCATGATTTTATTTGCTACATTCAACCGAAGAAACCAGTAAAGACATCGCACAATCTCAATGCAGGGAAGATGCCTATTCGTGCGGTGTCTAAGGATGCATATTTATTCAGGTTGCCACAGATAGGGGGATTGAAGAGTAGACCCCTGGTATAATCAATTTGCTGTAGCTGTAGCAAACGCAGCAGACGCAGAAAATGCACGCCTGCAGTTTGCTGCAGGTGCAGCAAACTGCACCTGCAGCAGACACACTGAGAGACGGAGGTGAGCAGACAGCCAGTGGAGAGCATAGAACAAGCTCTGCTGCTTATATTATTAGTTTATTATATTTTTACTCTTAATCTCTTTGCAGCTCGCGATGCCTTCTGCTGGACTGCAGCTGCAACGACAGCCCCACACAGCAGCAAGGGACGTAACTGAAGAGACTCCGCAGCAGCTATGCTGCTGCTGCGGCTTTCTGCTGCTGTTGCTCTCACTACTGTTGCAGCACAAGGAGAGAGAAGGAAGCAAAAGTGCTTCTGCATATATTCCTCTCGCGAGAAGTCAGGCACTGCTGCTTCTGCTGGTGTTGTTGTTTTGCTGTTCTTCCTGCTGTTGTTGACGCTCCTGCTGCTGTTGAAGTTGTTGTTATTGTTCTTGTTTGCTGTTGTTCACTTTTCCTGCTCCTTGCATGCATGCATGCATGCATGCATGCAAGCCAGCCAGGTGCATCTCATTTGAGTTATATGTGCTGTCTCTCTTTTCTGTTTGTCTAGGGGTTAGCTGTCTGTCTGTATATTGTTTTATTTTAATTTCTTTTTCTCTGTCTCCCCCTCAGCAGTTGTAACAATGCTCACAAACAAATGAGCAAATAAACACAAGTAAACAAGTAAAAAAATAAACAAATAAACGCGTTAGTAGGTTAATAACTAAACAAAACAACAAACAGGAGACAGAAACAACTATCATTAGGCTTTCTCTGCCTTTGTCTCCCTCTGTGGCTTAGACTGGCCGCTGCGCTGCGGCTGCTGCTTCTGCTTCTGCTGTTGTTGTTGTTGTTGCTGCTGCTGTTTTTGCTGCTGTTTCTGCTGCTGTTGCTTTTGTTGTTGCTCTTGCTGCTGCTGGAGTTGCTCCTGGTGCTGCTGCAGTTGTATCTCTGCAGCAGCAGCAGCAGCTGTCTTTTTAGCTTGCCGTTTTGTTTTCTCTGTCTTTCCCTTCGCAGCAGCAGCAGTAGCAGCAGGAGCAGAAGCAGCAGCAGCACAGGGCCCCTTTGCTTCTTCTGCTTCTGCTAATCCAGGGATAGCTTTGTTGCTTGCTGCATGCATTTTTGTCTTTTTGAATTGGGGTGTACGTGCAGCTCCAGCCCCCAAGACACTTTCCAAGACAAACTTTTCTATACGTGCTTGCTCCTGCTGCTGCTGCTGCTGCTGCTTCTGCTGCTGCTGCCGCTGCTGCTGCGCCTGCTGCAGCAACTTGCTGTCAGCAGGCACCGTCAGCGGCCGCAGCTGCAACTTCCCTCTCTTCTCCGCTCGTCGCTGCAGCAGCCGCAGCGTAACAACTGCACAACACACAAAAGCAGCAGCAGCAGCAGCAGCAGCAGCAGCAGTTCGTTTTCTCTCCGTAGCAGCTAGGATGTGCATGCAGCTAGGCTGTACATCATAGAGCTGGGGTGTACATGCAGCGACTAAGCCCCCTTGAAAAGAATTATTGCTGCCTTCGCATGCACTCGTTTCTCACCAGGTGCTGCGCTTGTCTTCTCTCCCTCTTCTGTGGATTCAGAACCCGCGAGGCCCTTGTCAGTGGCTTCAGCTGCTGCTGCTGCTGCTGCTGCTGTTGCTGCTGCTGGGGATGCTTGGGTCTCGGAAGACTGCTGCTGCTGCTGCTGCGGCTGCTGCTGCTGCGGCTGCTGCTGCTGTTCCTTAAGCAATCCCCAAGGAATACGTATCTGCTGCACCTGCGCTGTCTGGCGAGACACTCGAGCTTCTTCTGCTGCTTCCCTCATGGCTTCCGACAGCAAATTGTCGACTTCTCTCATGGCTTCCGACAGCAAATTGTCGAAGTCGTCGTCCTGCGGTGTACGTACACCCCACAGCTGCAACACAAGAGGTGCCTATACACCCGAACGCCACAGGAGGTGCCTATACACCCCACAGCTGCACCACGGAAGGTGCCTATACACCCTAACGACACGGGAGGTGCCTATACACCCCAGCGCCGGTAGTTACGCATGCAACATCTGCTGGCATCCTTACTTTAAAAATGAATAAGTATAGATAGACAAAATAATAATAATAATGCAATAAGTGAAGCAAGCAGCAAAGAAGCAATAAACATGTTTTTATTTGTTTATTTCATGCATAAACAAACAAACAGAGCCAGACAAAAACAAAAAAAGAAACGAAGAGAAGCAAACACACTCAAGCTAAACAAACAAACAAAAACAAACAAATGAACAGACGAAGGACCAACGGAGACACACAAAAGACAGAAAGAGACAGAGAAGACACCCAAAAGGAGATAAACAAACAAACAAACAAACAAACAAACAAATAAATAAATCAACGAACAAACAAATAAATAAATAAAAAACAAGCAAACAAACACACAAAACCAGCAACGAAAACAAAAGGAAAAGCAAATAAACAAACAAAACAAACAAAAAAACAAAAGCCCCTCAAGAGCAGCAACAACAGCAACAGCAGC
>NW_013547101.1:0-10000 GCF_000499425.1 Eimeria acervulina
TCTGCTTCTCCTGCGAGTATCTCTACTGCTGCTGCTGCTGCTGCTGCTGCTGCTGCTGCTGGGCAGCAAACCGAAGCTAATGGGGGGCCCCTAGGGCCCTTGGGGGCCCCCTCAGGGTTCAGCGTCCAGGACCCCTGGCTGCAGCAGCAGCAGCAGCAGCAACAGCAGCGCATGAGCACTGCAGCAACACAGCGAAGACAGCTGCTGCTGCCTGCTGGTTTCAGCAGCAGCAGAAGAGGCTCACGGCGCTTTGAAGACAATCGGGATGCAGCAAGGCCCTCAGCAGCAGCAGCAACACATACACAGCAGCAACAGCAGCTGCAGCAGCTGCAGCAGCAGCAGCAGCCGCAGCAGCAGCAGCAGATAGGCAGCTTCATGAGTAGGGACCCCAGCGAGTTCTACTATAGCAGCACTTCTCCTTTGCTGAGCCTCGGTGCTGCAACGAGCCCAGCGCCAGCAGCAGCAACTGCAGCAACAGCAACAGCAACAGCAACAGCAGCAGCAACAGGAGCAGCAGCAGCAGCAGGGAGCCCCCCTGAAGTTTTTAATCTACAGGGAGACAGCGATATAGATGCCGCAGCTTCAGATAGAGAAGCAGCAGAGCTGCAGGGCCTGCAGCAACTGCAGCAGCAGCAAATGCTGCTGCAGCAGCAGCAGCAGCAAATGCTGCAGCAGCAGCTGCAGCAGGAGCCCTCCGTATTCCCCCCGTTCAGCAGAGGGTTTGTTAATGGGCCTCTCTCGGCTGTATCTGCTTCGCCAAGGCTGCTTCCTGCTGCTGCTGCTGCTCGTGCTGCTGCTCCTGCTGCTGCTGCTCCTGCTGCTGCTGCTGCTGTTGCTCCTCCAACGTCTCCTGTGTCTCTGCAGCAGACCTCACAGGCCTTTCTATCAAGCCCTATAGGAACACCCATGCTGCATGAAGCAGCAGCAGCAGCAGCAGCAGCAGGGGCTGGGGGCATTCAGCAGCAGCAGCTGCTGCAGCAGCAGTCTCGCCCGCCGCTGCTGCAGCAGATACATTCTGCTGTAGCGCCTCCCAGGCAGCACTCATCTGCTGCTTTGAAACAGCAGCAGATTCAGCAGCAGCAGCAGCATCAAATGCTGCAGCAGCAGCAGCTACAACAGCAGCACGAAGACGAATATCAGCACGTACTCCAGCGACTGCAAGAGCAGCGGCTGATGTACGAACAGCAGCAGCAGCAGCAGCAGCAGCAGCAGCAGCTGTTGCTGCTGCAGCAGGAACAAGAACTTCAACAGCAGCAAGAGCATCAACAATTGCAGCAGCAACTCTTGCTGCAGCAGCAGCAGCTGCAGGGACAGCAGCAGCAAGGCCTCGTGATGGCCTCGCCTGAGATGCCGTCACTCCGCTCAGCAGCAGCGCTGCGGTCTGCAGATGATTCAGCAGCAGCAGCAGCAGCGGCAGCAGCAGCAGCAACAGCTGCTGCTGCTGCTGCAGCAGAGCTGGAGGATGGGGAGCGCGCTGCACTGCAGGCGCAGCAAGATGCTGCTGCTGCTCAGAGTGCTGCTGCAATTGCTGCAGAAGCAGCAGCGGGAATGGAGGCTGCTGTAGCAGCAAATGCAGCAGCAGAAGCTACTAGAGCAGCAGCAGCAGCAGCAGCAGAGAGAGGACCGGCTCTGGCAGCACAAGGCCAGGTAGCAGCAGCAGCAGCAGCAGATGCGGAAGCTGCTGCTGCAGTAGCAGAGCAAGCAGAGGCCCTTGTTCATGCAGCACTAGCAGACTTGCAAGCAGCAACACCTCTACAGCAGCAGCAGCAGCAGCAGCAGCAGCAGAGACTCAGACAGTCTATAGGCAGGCCCCCAAGGCGCTCCTCGCGGCCTCACCTGATTGAAGGCACGTTGCTGCAGAATCAGCAGCAGCTGCTGCCAAGCCAAGTGCAGCAGCTGCAGCAGCAGCTGCAGCAACAGCAGCAGCAACAGCAGCTGCTACAGCAAAGGCACCAAAGGCCCTTCCTTCAGCATACATTAAGGGCTCAACAAAGGGCGCAGCAGCAGCAGCAGCAGCAGCAGCAGCGACTTGCAGAGATTGCCGCATCGCGGGCTGCTTCCCCGCTGCAGTACAGGCAGCAGCAGCAGCAGCAGCAGCAGCAGACCACGCGAGCGCAGGAGCTGCAGGAGAGACTGCGGCAGGTGATGAAGGAAGAGGAGGCCAGCAGAATGGAGTTAGCTTTGCTGCAGCAGCAACAGCAGCAGCTGCTGCTGCTGCCAGAAGACGCAGCAGATGCAGACTTTGCTTCATATGCTGGAGACAGGCTCCCGCAGCAGCAGCAGCAGCCGCAGCAAGTGGAGGAGCCGTCTTCTTTTACTCAGCAGCTGTATATACAGGCAGCAGAAGAAGAGGCCTCCGAGCAGCAGCACCGGATGCTGCTGCAGCAGCAGCAACAGGACAACCAACACTACCAGCTGCAGCAGCAGCAGCAGCAGCAGCAGAACCCCCAAGTTGAGGATTGGAGTATTGGGGCGGCAGGGGGGAGGCAGCAGCTGTCTCTGCAGCGCAGCAGCAAACAAGACGGAGCTGCTGCTGCTGCTGCTGCTGCACTGGACACCATTGCAGATCAGGTGTATGCAATATCGCAGCAGCTAACGGAGCAGCAGCAGTTGGCGCAGCAGCAGCAGCAGCTGCAGCAGCAGCAATACACCGCGGCCATACAAATACGGCAGCAGCAACTTGATCGACAGGAGCAGCTGGTCTCACAGCAGCAGCAGCAGCTGCAGCAGCAACAGCAGCAGCAACAGCAGCAACTAAAGGATATCCTGGAAACTGCTGCTCGCCTGCAGCAGCAGCAACTGGAGGTGCAGCACGCTAGCTTGCTGCAGCAGCAGCAAGCAGCAAATGAACAGCGGGGCTATCTCGCAGATTATACAAATGCTGCTCTTGCTGCAGCAGACTCCGTTTTGTCTGGTGCCCGTGCTGCTGTTGCTTCTCTGAACACCTCTAAACCTTCTGCTGCTGCTGCTGCTGCTGATACGCTGCATGTGACATTTGGTCGGCAGCCTCGAGATGCAGCAACTCTGCTGCAGCTTCAAGAATCTGTTGCTGCTGCTGCTGCAGCAGCAAGCAATACAGCAAAGAGACAAGGACAAACACCGACAGCAGGAGAGATTGCATGGAGTCTTAAAGACGGTCAGCTGCTGCTGCTGCTGCTGGTGCTGTTGCTGATATATTCCTGCTACTAATGCTGTTGCTGCTGTGGCTCCTGCTGCTGCTGCTGCTGCTGTTGTTGCTGCTGCTGCTGCTGCTGATCCTCGTCCACCTTCTGCGTCTGCCGCATAACCGATGTCTCCCCATATCCATGCATGCATTTCTTTGATGCTGTTGCTGCTGCTGCTGTTGCTGCTGCTGCTGCTGCTGTTGCTGCTGCTGCTGCTGCTGCAGAAGAGTTGTGTGACTGCCGCAAGCCGATCCCCGATCCCCAGGCGCTGCTGCAGCTGCTGGAGCGTCGGCTTGTCCCTGGCAGCGCAGCAGCAGCAATTAAAAACAGAAGCAGCAAAGATATTCTGTCTAAGGTTATTAAGTGGGCAATGGCAGCAATTTGGTACATCATGCTGCTGCTGCTGCTGCTGCTGCTGCTGCTGCTGCTGCTGCTGCTGCTGCTGCTGCTGCTGTTGCTGCTGCACCTGCTGCTGCTGCTGCTGCTGCTCCTGCTGCACATGCTGTTCCTGCTGAACCTGTTTCTGCTCCCGGCCACTGCACATGCTGCTGCTGCTGCACATACTGCTGCTGCTGCTGCTGCAAGTGCTGCTGCTGCACACGCTGCTGCTGCACATGCTGGTGGTGGTTTGGCAGAGGCTGCTGCTGCTGCTGCTGCTTCTGATGTGCACCATATTGCTCTTGTTTTAGATGATGCTGCACTCTTCGTTGCTGCCGGATCTGCTGCTGCTGCTGCACCTGTTGCTGCTGCTGCACTTGTTGCTGCTGATGCACATGCTGCTGATGGTTCTACTGCTGCTGCTGCTGCTGCTGCTGCTGCTGCTGCATGAATGATGTTTGTTTCTGTTGTTTGTTTTGCTGTGTTTAGGGTTGCTGCATTTTTTGCTTCTTTGTTTTATTTAGTGTTGGTTTTAGCCTTTGGTGGTTCAGCTGGCAGCAGCAGCAGCAGCAGCAGCAGCTTCCGCTGGATCTCTTTTTGCTGCTTTTCTTTTTGTTTGCTGCTGCTGCCTTGGGGTATAGGAGAGCTTTTTAGTTTGCTGCTGAAGTCTAAACATAATAAAAATCCGGCTAACGTTAGCTCCCTTAAAGCCTGGGAAGCAGCGCGTAAAAGAAACACTAAACAATGCTGCTGCTGCTGCTGCTGCTGCTGCTGTTGCTGCTGCTGCTGCTGCACATGCTGCTGCTGCACAGGTTGATGCTGATTCCAGTGCTTCTGTTGATGCTAGGGCTGCCACTGCTGGTGCTGCTGCTGATAGTGCTGCTTCTGCTAATGCTGCTGCTGCTGTTGATGGTGCTGCTGCTATTGCTGTTGTTGGTGCTGCTGCTGTTGAAGTTGCTGCTGCTGCTGCTTCTGCTGCTGCTTCTGCTGGTGCCGCTTTGCAGTTGGTGGTTCTGTTGCTGCTGCTGTTTCTCCTACTTCTGCTGCCCTTCCTGCTGCTGCTGCTGCTGCATGCAACACATACCCCCAAAGAGGCTACTGATCCCTTAACACAGCACTTAAAAACCCGCAGCAGCAGCAGCAGCAGCAGCAGCAGCAGTAGCTTACTGATTTCTGTCCTTTTTCTACTTTCTCTGTAATAATCTTTATCTGCACTTGCACCTATATACAATTGCTTAAATTATTTTATTTAATATTATTTTATTTGTTTGTTTGCTGCTGCTGCTGCTGCTGTCTGCAGTACACCCTGGATTGAGTTTGCTGCTGGGCTGCATGTCGGCCTTCTGTTTGTTTTATTTTTTCTTTCGTTATAATAATGATGCTGCAGATTTAAAAGCAGCAGAATCAGCAGCAGCAACATGGATAGGCTTCCTGCTGCAGCTCGCTGTTATATTTGCTGCCGAGGCAAAACCCATCACAAACCCTACACCCTAAACCCTAAACCCTAAACCCTAGACCCTAAACCCTAAATAATATGCATTAAACTATACGCAGTAAATAATCAGCAGTAGACAATAAACAACCAACAGTAGACAAACAAGAAACCCTAAACCCTAAACCCTAAACCCTCGATCTGCCTTGCGGCAAACCTTATTCAGTAAAAGGCCTTCTTCGCTGATAAGGGTTTGAGGTGTATATGCAGCTATTTATTTATGTTTATTTTGGAGTGTATAGTCAGGTCTCTTCTTGTGGGGTTTGTTGTGTCAGTAAAGTTTATATATATTTTTGTATTTGTTTGAGGTGTACATGCAGGTATTGATTTATGTTTGTGCTGCAGGCAACGCTGCGTCATTTGCTGCTAGGCTTGCTGCAGCAGCAACTTGCTGCTTCTCGCTGCACTCATGTTGCTGCTGTTTGTCTGTGTCTTTGTGCATTTCGGCGTTTAAATGTTTTATCGGGTAGTTGCGCATCATATAAAGATACAAAAGAAGAGAAGCAAGCAGCAAAGCAGCTGCAGCCTGCTGCTGCTCTCTTTCCTCCTCCTACATTTGCTGCTTTTGCTGCTGATGCCCCTGCAACAGCAGCAGATACAGCAGCAGATGCAGCAGCAGCAGATTCAACAGCAGATGCAGCAGCAGCAGCAACAACTGCAGCCACCACAAAAAGCAACGACACGCAGCAGCAAATTACATACACGCTGCAGCAGCACAAACAGCAAGAACCCCCACAGCAGCAGCAGCAGCAGCAGCAGCATCAAATCGTTATACCTCTTACAGTGGCAGATGGTGCTGCAGCTCCGTCAGTTCCTGCTGCTTCTGCTGCTGCTCCTGCTGCAGTGATGCAGCCGCAATCTCCTCGACTCATCCTGCAGCCAGCAGGGGGGAGCCCTCAGCAGCAGCAGCAGCAACAGCAGCAGCAGGTGCTGCTGCTTCAAGTTCCTGCTGCTGCCCCATCTATAGCACAAACGAGTCGGGGGTTGCTGCACACCAAGTTGCTGCAGCACTGGAAGGAGCAGCAGCAAGCTCTCAATCAGCAACAGAGACAGCGAAAGACATCTTTTGCTGTCCCTTTGCTGCACCCAGAGGAGCGCACACTCCAGCAGCAGCAGCAGCAGCAGCAGCAGCAGCAGCTTGCAGCTAGCCTACTTCACCCTCCCCCTCCACTGACTTGGCAGGCGACGGGCGTCCACATGAAGTCTCCTTCTATTTGTTTGCGGAGAAGCAGCAATTGCTGCTGCTGCAGCAGCAGCAGCAGCTGCTGCAGCAGCTACCGAAGCAACAGCATCTGTCGCAGCATCAGCAGCAGCTGTCGCAGCAGCAGCTGCTGCTGCAGTGAGAGCAGCTGCAGTGAGAGCAGCTGCAGCAAACACGGCAGGCGTAGCTGCAACAGATGCAGCAAGAAGCGGTGGAACAGCTACCGCAGCAGCAACAGCAGCAGCAACTGTAGCAGCAGCAGCAGCAGCAGCTGCCGCAGGTGCTGCACCTCCAGTGCGTTGAAACGCTGCAGCAAGCAGAATCAGTCGAGGGAGGGTTTGCTGCCAGCAGCAGCAAAACCCCTCAACTGCAGCAGCAAGGCGTCCTCGCCTCGCCAACATCGCAGCAGCAGCAGCAGCAGCAGCAGCAGCAGTAATAGTAGTAGTAGTAGTAGTAGCAGTGGGCGGTGGAGCAGCAGGAGCAGCAGGAGCAGCAGGAGCAGCAGCAGGAGGGCTTCCTGCTGCAGCAAACCTGCAGACGCTATGGCAGCAGCTCTTGCTGCGTCTGTTCCCTTGTCTCCCCCTAGTGTGCAAGCTTGCGAGCAGCAGTTTGCTGCTGCAGTGTCTCCTGCAGCAGCAGAAGGGTATAGGAGGTGCAGCAACAGCAGCAACAGCAGCAACACCATCTGCAGCAGCAGCAGCAACAGCAACAACAACAGCAGCACAAGCAGCAGCGGGGTCATCACCTACAGACGCAGCAACTGCAGCACCTGTCTTCTTCCCACTCCAACCCCTGAGCAGCAACTGCAGCAAACGGAGCAGCAGCAGCAGCAGCAGCAGCAGCAGCAGCAGCAGCAGGGAGTTCGCTTGCTGCGTCCTGAGCTTCGGCATGCCTCGTTTTACTCTTCTTTAGGCTCACCTCGGGGGCCCCCCCAAACTTACTTATATCCTTCAAGAGGTGCAGAGTTTGCTGCTGCTGATCGCAGCATAAGGAGCAGCAGCAGCAGGCAGCAGCAGAGATTTGCTGCAGCAACAGCAGGCCAAAGGCTTGCAGCAGCATCGAAGGAGACGACTGGAGAGGAATCAACGGTCCCAAGTGTAGCGGTGTTTACGAGCAGCAACAGCAGCAGCAACAGCAGCAGCAGCAGCAGCAGCATGGGGGCTGGTGCTGTGCCTGCGTATAAGGCGCTGCAGATGCTGCACTTCCTTGCTGCAGCAAAAGCCCAAATCATAGTCAGAGGAGAGACGCAGCAGCTTCATTCTGCTGCTGATGTGCTGCTGCACGGGGCCCAGCTATTCCAGGAGCTCATAGATTTTCATATCATGCAGCAGCAGCAGCAGCAGCAGCAGCAACAGCAGCAAATGATGTCGGCATCAGGGACACAGCAGCAGCAGCAGCAGCAGCAAGAGGAACCGGTGGTGCTGCTTCCGTCTGCTGGCTCGGGGAATAGCTTTCTAAACAGAGATGCTGCAGCAGCAGGAGCAGCAGCAGCAGTAACAGCAACAACAGCAGCAGGAGCAGCAGCAGCAGCAGCAGCAGCAAGACAAGGAAGCGAGAGGGGAGGGTCGCCTGGGGCATGGAGGCAGCTGTCTCCTACAGGAGAGCAATCTCAGCTTGTAAGCAGCTATAGAGGCAGCAGCATG
Organism: Eimeria acervulina; assembly: GCF_000499425.1. NCBI lineage: Eukaryota > Apicomplexa > Conoidasida > Eucoccidiorida > Eimeriidae > Eimeria > Eimeria acervulina. The sequence goes on from NW_013547101.1 coordinate 7,879, forward strand.
CGGCAGCAATTTGCTGCTGCTGATGCAGAGGCTGAAGAGACACTGCAGCAATATGCTGCTGGGAGACAGGGGGAGTGGAGGCGAGATGTGCAGCACTTCCGCAGCAACAGCAGCAGAAACAATTACTACAGCAGCAACAACAGCAGCAGCCAAATTAACCCCAACAACTTCAACAGCAGCAATAATAATAATTTCAGCAGCAGCAGCAGCAGCAGCAGGGCCTATCCTCAGCCCTCAGAGCCAGTCTCCTGGGCGTCGCAGCAAAGAGACACTGCAGCAGCAGGAGACAGATCCCCTGCTGAGTTGCTGCTGCTGCCGCCAACCCCACAGTTTTCTGCTGCTTCTTCTGCACCAAGGGCATCGGAGGGGTATCTGCCTTCTTCTGCTGCAGCAGCAGATGCAGCAGCAGAACCAAGCAGCTCGTTCACAGACCTCGCGTACACCCAGCAGCAGCAGCAGCAGCAGCAAGTGCAGCAGCAGCAGCAACAAATGCAGCAAATGCAACAAATGCAGCAGATGCAGCAGCAAAGACAGCAGCAGCAGCTGCAGCAACAGCAACTGCTGAGGCAGCAGGAGCTGCAGCAACACTTGCAGCAGCAGCTACAGCAGCAACAGCAGCAGCAGCAACAGCAGCAGCAGCAGCAGCAGCTAGCCTATCCCGACAGCCAAGTGCTGCATGGATTAGAGGCCTCTGTTTCTCAGCAGCTGCCTCTATATCCGGAGCAGCAGCTGCTGGAGGAGCTGCAGCGGCAGCAGGAGCAGCTACGTCTCCGTAGCGCCCAGCTGCAGCAGCAGCAGCAGCAGCAGCAAATGCTGCAGCGCAGGGGGGGAGGCTCTAGGATGCGCAGCAGCACACAAAGCGGCAGCAGCAACTACTTTGCATTGCCAACTGCTGCTGCTCTATTCCCTACAACAGCAACAGACAAAGAGAGATTGAGAGACATCTTCACCCCGAATAACAATCGAAGGACCTCTCCTGCTGCTGCTGCTGCTGCTGGTGAGGGTGCAGCAGACTTTGACTCCGGAGCGTTTGCTGCAGCAGGGCAGGTAGCCTCAGCACCCGTTTGGCATCGCAGCAGCAGCAGCAGGGACACTCCAAACAACAGCAGCAACGGTGGCGGAGGCGGCAGCAGCAGCAGCAGCAGCAGCAGTTCGCGTCTCTTCACCTTTAACCCAGAGCAGATCGAAACTGCAGGAGTATCTGTTACCCCCTCTGGGGGCCCCCCTAAACCCTTGGGGGCCCCGGGGCCCCCTGGACCCCTAAGGGGCCCCCATGAGTACATGGGGGGCCCCCCAGGGTCACCTGCGGGCCCCCATGGGTCCTTTAGGGGCCCCCATGGGTCTCCTGGAGGCCCCAGAGGGTCCATTCGGGGGGGCCCCCAGGGATCGTTCGGGGGGGGCCCCCAGGGTTCATTTGGGGGGGGCCCCCAAGGGTCACTGGGGGGCTCTCAAGGGTCCTTTGGGGGCCCCCACGGTTCACTGGGGGGCTCTCAGGGGTCCTTTGGGGGCCCCCAAGGGTCAATAAGGAGCTCCAGAGGCTCCTTTAGTGGGGGCCCCCAGGGTTCATTTGGGGGGGGCCCCCATGGATCACCTGGGGCCTCCAGGGGGTCCTTTCGAGGGGGTCCCCAGGGGTCCTTTGGGGGCCCCCAGGGGTCCTTTGGGGGCCCCCCTGGATCACCTGGGGGCCCCCAAGGTTCGTATGGGGGCCCCCAAGGGTCATTTGGGGGCCCCCAAGGGTCATATAGGGGTTCAGAGGGGTCTGTGGGGGCCCCTGTAGGGACCCCTAGGGGGCCCCCACAGGGGGGACCCCCACCAGGGAGCACCTTAAGTTTAGTTGCTACCTCTGATGGTGTTATAAGTAGGGTAATTGAGCAGCAAACAAGCGAAGGACTGCAGCAGCAAATTAGCTCTGTCTCCGCAGTAGACAGACAGCTCGAAGAAGAAGAATTACTCGGGGTCCCAGCCCAGCAGCAGCAGCAGCAGCAGCAGCAGCAGCAGCAGGTTACGGATGTGCAGCAGAGCCCCAGCAGCACGCTCTTTGCTGACAGTCGACCACACTTTGCTGCTGTCTCCTTTGAGGGACGCCGGAGGAGACGCAGACACCGCAGCGGCTGCAGCAGCA
>NW_013547101.1:12500-14593 GCF_000499425.1 Eimeria acervulina
GGCAATTTCTAACGACAGCAGAAGACCACCGCATGCAAAAATACAAATTGAATTTCTTTTGAACAAAATGCATGCAACTCCCGATACACTCCGAGTACTAATAAACCCTAATAAACCCTAATAAACCCTAATCAACCCTAATCAAACCCTAATTAAACCCTCTTAAACCCTAATAGATAATAATAAACAATAATAAACCCTAATAAACCCTAATAAACCCTAATACATTTTTTTAAACAATAATAATAAACCCTGATAAATCCTAATGAACAACAATAAACCCTCATAAACCCTTGTAAACCCGTTTAAACCCTTATAAACCCCTGTAAACCCTAATATACCCTCATAAACCCTTTCATTCCCTCTAAACCCTTATTAATCCGCACCACTAAAGTCTAATAAACCCTATTGCGTACGTTCGTTCTGCTGCTGATCCTGCTGCTGCTTTTGCTGCTGCTTCTGCTGCTGTTGCTGTTGCTGCTGCTGCTGCTGCTGTGCACATCAGGAGCTGCAAGAGCTGCTAGAGGAGTACTGCAGCAGACGGCAAGGAGAATGGCTGCGAGAAACACCGCCAACTGTTTCACTTCGAGAAGAAACTGCAGAAGGAGATACACTCAAGGTAAATCCTAAACCCTAAACCCTAAACCCTAAACCCTAAACCCTAAACCCTTGGATCGAAATCCCGTCTTCTTTAGACGTTTCCTATTGCAGCTTCCGGCTTTTGTGAGAATAACGAAGTAACTATAGGCTAGCCAGCTAGCTAGCTAGCTTATAGCTAGTTAGGTGGATAGCTATCTTATATCTAGTCAGGTGATAGCTAACTAGCTAGCTAGCTAGCGTGTTAGAGGGGTAGCTTATAGCTATATAACTTATAGCTAGCTGGCTAGCTAGCTAACTTATAGCTAGTTGGCTAGCTAGCTGACCAAGTAGATCTAAGATAGCTAACTGCTTTCCAGATAGCTAACCATCTAGCTAGCTACCTACCTATTTACCTACCTACCTTATCGCTAGCTAACTACTAGCTAGCTAACTTATAGCTAGCTAACCTACAGCTAGCTAGCTAGCTAGCTAGCTAGCTGATATGCGATTTGTTTTTAATGAAATGTTTGCCGCAGATTGTCGTTCAACTGACTCACCGCAAAAGCCACGACCACCCCGGCTGTATACGCGCCTCCACCAACGCTTTGCGCTTGTAAACCCTAAACCCTAAACCCTAAACCCTAAACCCTAAACCCTAAACCCTAAACCCTAAACCCTAAGCGGCAGGTCTACAGCCTTAAACCCGGAATCGTAATGCTTACTTACGTCTACACCCTAAACCCTAAACCCTACACCCTTCATTTTGGGGGGCGAATCAATCCTGTCTGGCACTCTTTAACTCTAGGGTCTAGGGTTTAGGGTTTAGGGTTTAGGGTTTAGGGTTTAGGGTTTATTTATTTTTACAGGGCCCTAACAAGACACTCAAAAGAACTCGAAGCGCCACCCTCCCGCCTCAGAAGGCAAAGTACCTACTGACGCTTGGGGCTGCAATGCATGCAACAGTGCATGCATGCAACAATGCATGCAACACTGCATGCAACAATGCGCGCATGCATGCACGCATGCATGCACGCATGCATGCAACAATTCATACAACAGTCCATGCATGCAACATTGCATGCATGCAACAATGCATGCATGCAACAATGCATGCAACAATGCACGCATGCATGCAAAAATGCATGCATGCAACATTGCATGCAACAATGCATGCATTCAACAGTGCATGCACTGTTGCATGCATGCATTGTGTGTTTGTTGCATGCGATGTTCTCCAACTGTTGGAGGCTCCCAGCCCCGCATCCATGCAAACATGCATCTATATATATATATATATATATATATATTTATATATATATATTTATTTATATATATATGTATATATTTATACCTCGCTTTGTCTTTATATATATGTTGATCTATTAACGCATTGATTTTTATAAATACATTTGAATATATGTATATCTATGTATATATAAAATATAATATGTATGTATGTATGTAAAGTATATACGTATATACATAATATATACATATATATATGTATATATATA
>NW_013547100.1:0-14334 GCF_000499425.1 Eimeria acervulina
AATATATATATATATAATATATATATATATATATGTAGATACATATGTATATTAAAATAAGAGTATACATATAATATATATATAAATATATAAAATATATATTAAATATATATATTATATATTTAATATATATATATTATATATTTAATATATATATATATATATATTTGTTTACCCTTCCATAGAGAAACATCATAGCGAGTTGTCCGTAGCCTTTTTGTTTATTTGCTAATTTCCACAGCCAAGGGGGATAGAAATTATCAGCAAGGATTTGGTGATCTTGAATATTTTGATAAATATTAAATATATTATTAGCATTCGTGTCTTGCTTGGGTGTTTGTCTTTCAGATGACCCCTCAGAAGAAGAAGAAGAAGAAGAGACGCCCTTCTTCTTGGCAGCAAAACGAGGTAAAGATAAATAAAATATTTGCATGCAGTTTGAATTCAATACAGGTAGACATCTTGAAGAAAAATGCGTTACATTTATATTCATACCTTTGTTTGCTGAACACATCAACGGACGCGAAAGATAATAACACCCAATCATCTCCACTCAACCTAAACCCTAAACCCTAAACCCTAAACCCTAATTATTCACATGCCTAGAAAAAATAACAGTGCATCAAACCCTAAATCATACAAAAACTTCTTATGTCTTCAACACAAAACACCAAACCCCCCAACAACTCAACACGCCAAAACCCTAAACCCTAAACCCTAAACCCTAAATAAAGGAAAATGAGGGTTTTAATTCCTTAGGGTTTAGCAGCCCTCTTAGGGTACAGCTTCTCAATTAGACGAAGTTTTGGGGGGCCCCTGGGGGCCCCTACTGCAGTTTGTTGTTAGGAAATGCAAAAGATCTGGAGGTCTAATATATTAGTTTTCTGCTGCAGCAACAATTCAGGAGTTCATTCTGAGGTGTACATACACCGGAGATTCAAATATATGAAGCGGGAAGTCAGAACTGCTTGCAGTGCGACTTCCAGCCCCGAGAGGAGGAAGGAGAGAATAAAAAAAGGAAGTAAAACAAATAAAAGAAAAAAATTAAAATAAAATCAATTAAAAAAATCAAAATATTTAGACGAAAGCAATATGAATATTTAAACAAACTCAGGTGTACATACACCCGAAAATTTAAACAGCGGGTCCGACTGTTTGCTGTACTTGCTGCTGCTCTTGAGAAGAGAATTAATATATGAAAAAAAATAAGCAAAACCTCAATAATAAAATACATTTATTTAACTCATTAAATGCCCTTAAAACTATACACGAAACACCAAACCCTAAACCCTAAACCCTATACCCTAAACCCTAAACCCTTGACCCTTGAGCTTCGCTACAACCGTAGCAATTCGTGAAGCCGCTGCCTCGTTCTTTGCTTCTGTCCCTTGATCCTTCATTTTAATTTTTTATTTGAGTTTAAATTCGTCAATATTTTGATTAGTTTCATTTAATTAAACAAAGTACTTCTTCTTTACTCTGCCTCAGCCGCGGGAAACCGAGCAGCTACAGCGGAAGAGGTTGTGTGTACATACACCTGATGCATAGACACCTAAAACGGGTGAACTTTTCATTATAAAGTATTTGCTTATCAATAAACAAACGGAATCTCCAGTTTGTCTCACCAATCTAAGAGCAGTAAACCCTAAACCCTAAACCCTAACCATGTTTTCCTGCTGCTGCGCGGACACCGCCACTCGTGGCGATCTTCTTACCGAGGAGAAACCCGAAGTTTTTGACGGGGCCTCAGAAGTTCAAGATAGAGGTCATTCAGTAGCAGCAGCTACACCAGCAGCAGCAACACCAGCAGCAGCAAACGACACAGCAGGAGCACCAGCAACAGCAAGCGATGCAGCAGCAGCACCGCAAGAGGCTGCAGCAGCAGCAGCAGCAGCAGCAGCACCAACCAATGATGTTGCAGCAGCAAAAAAGGAAGGCCCACCAGTGTCTGAACGCAAAATGAATTTCGCTGCTACAAAGAAACAAGATGCTCCACCCCCCAAGAAACCTATGACAGTAAACCCTAAACCCTAAACCCTAAACCCTAAACGTACTACATCTCAAAACAACGGGCATCTGGCAGTCCTGCTATGCTGTCAACCCCTGATTCTTAAATGTTTAGGGTTAATGGTCTACTGCTGAGGGTTTAGGGCCTACTATTTAAGGTTTAGGGTCTACTGTTTAGGGTTTAGGGTTTAGGGTTTAGGGTTTAGGGTTTTGTTTTGTTATAGGCCCCCACAGTGGAACGCGCGAGACGAACGTCTGTCCCATTGGAATGCCCTTTGGATGATGGTGTTTTCCTGATGTAATCCTAAACCCTAAACCCTAAACCCTCAACCCTAAACCCTAAACCATAATTTGCATAGTAGCTAGAGCCTCATTGGTAGCCGGTGGATATACATCTGAAGGGTTTTTTTTTCGCGTACCTTTCTCCGCAAGGGTTTAGGGTTTAGGGTTTAGGGTTTAGGGTTTAGGGCTTAGGGTTTAGGGTTTAGGGTTTAGGGTTTAGGGTTTAGGGTTTAGGGTTTGCATGCAGGTACGAAAAGGAGACTGACACGGTGTATGCGCAGTGGAGTAAGACCCCTCAAACCACCGCCTTAGCTTGGCTTAAACCGCTTGTTGCGATTCCAGAGCATAAATACAAAGTTAACGGAGGAAGACAAAATCTCTTCACGAAAGCAGTGGTGAGGTCTAGGGTTTAGGGTTTAGGGTTTAGGGTTTTCGGTTTTCGGGTTGGTTGAGGGTCGAAAAAGTAATTCGTAGGGTTTACACGAGGTTGTCAGCCCGTCTGCTCGCTTAGGGCTCAGGGTTTAGGGTTTAGGGTTTAGGGTTTAGGGTTTAGGGTTTGGTTGCTCTTCAACCCATAGTGTTGTCGGTAGATTTGCTGTTGGCGTGTCTTCGTTGTAAGCTGCTGCTGCTGTTGCTGCTGCACCTGCTGCTGCATTTGCTGCTGCATTTGCTGCTGCATTTGCTGCTGATCTTGCTGCTGTATTTGCTGCTGCATTTGTTTGCTGCGTTGTTACAAATAATATATTTTTATATTATTATTTTTATTTATTATCAGTGCAATTCTTCTTGTCTTTTATTACTATCATTTATTATTATTGCTTACTGTTATTATATATTTATTATATTATATATTTATTATATTATATTTATATTTATATATATACAATACCTTTATTCTTATATATGTAATTGTGTATATTTTATTTAAACGAACAATAATAAAAGTTATTGAAGATGAATAATAAAATAATAATAATAATAAATAAATAAATAATAAATAATAAATAATAATAATAATTAATAATAATAATAGCAATTTAATAATAAAGAGTAAAAGTATTGATATATTTTGTGTGTCTTAGGAAGAGGGTAAATATTACAAAGGCTGGATCCGGTTTATTTGTATAGTAAATGAATATCCTTCAAAGTTAATGCTGCTAGAAAACTTTGCTGCTGCTGCTGCACCCGATGTACAATTGCTGCTGCTGATTCCTTCGGGTGTAGCAGCAGGAGAGGCTTCTGCTGCAGCAGCAGCAGCAACAGCAGCAGGAGGAGGAGGAGGAGGAGCCGAATCTACATGTGTTGCTGTTGCTCTTGATTTATATAATAAACTCTACGATCTAAAAAACGTATTTGCTGTTGCTGCTGTACCTTGCAGCAGCAAATTAATTCCGACGCAGCAGCCGATAACCCCTCATAAATTTCTACAGATGGGGACAGGCGAAGGCGATGCAGCGTCGATACACCTCAAAAAGACATAAATTAAATAAATAAATAATTAAATAAATAATATATTAACTAATATATATATGTAAATTAATATGTAAATTTATTTGTTTGTTTATTTATTGTGGAGGAGACGCAGAGACAAAACGAATATATAAAAATATATATAAATATATAAATAAATATTTAAATAAATATATAAATAAATATATAAATTAATTATTTAATTATTTATTTAATTATTTAATTAATATGTATTGAAGTATGTAAATAAATAAATATATCATCAAGACAGAAAAAATAAAATCTAAGTATATATTTATTTGTTTATATTTTTAATTCACCGTCGCCTCTATATTAATGTTTATATATTTATATTTATATTAATATTTATATTTATATTTATTTGTTTGTAGCTATATTTACATTTATACACACATATATTTGCTTATTTGTATTTATATTTACATTTATTTATATTTATATTTATTAATATTTATATTTATATTTATTTGTTTGTATTTACATCTATATTTGCTTCTTTGTATTTGTAGACAAGTTTATTTATTTATAATTATTTATTTGTATCTGGACTTATTTATTTACTCTTACATTTATATTTATATTTGCACTTATATTTATTTATTTATATTTATTGAAGTCGTGTGCGGATAGTCGCAGATAAATAAATAATTAATTAAATAAATAAAATTAAATAAATAAATAAATAAATAAATAAATAAATCTGAGCATAAACAAACAAATTTTTTTGGCGTAGAGACTGCGTGTCTCCTCCTAACCTCTGTTTGTTTATTTATTTGTTTGTCTCTTTATTTTTCTATTTAATTAATTTATTTATTTATTTATTTATTTATTTAAGTTATATATTTGTTTACTCACTCGCCTCACAACAAACAGCGGAGGAGACAAAAAAAACAAAAGAAATAAGTTAAAGAGAAGTAAATAAATAAAAATAATAAACAAAGACATACGAGAGACAGATAGAGACAATATAAACAGAGTAAGAGAGAGACAGAGACAGAGCGACAGAGAGACAGACAGAGAGAGAGACAGAGAGAGAGACAGAGAGAGAGACAGAGAGAGAGACAGACACAGAGACAGAGACAGAGAGGCAGAGAGAGAGAGAGAGAGACAGAGTAAGAGAGAGACAGAGAGAGACAGAGACAGAGAGAGAGACAGAGACAGAGACAGAGACAGAGACAGAGAGAGGTAGAGTAAGAAATAAAAATAAATAAAAGAAAGAAATTGAAGGAGAGAGATATAAATAAAACAAGTAGGAGCAAAAAAGACAGAGAGATAAAGAGAGGGAAGGAAGAAAGACACAAAAGAGAGACAGATAAATGAGACAGACAAAGACAAAGAGAGACAGATAAATGAGACAGACAAAGACAAAGAGAGACAGACAAATTAGACAGACAAAGACAAAGAGAGACAGTTAAATGAGACAGAGACAGAGACAGAGACAGATAATAGAGACAGACTAAGACAAAGAGAGACAGATAATAGAGACAGAGACAGAGAGAAAGAGAGACAGATAATAGAGACAGACAAAGACAAAGAGAGACAGATAATAGAGACGGACGGAGACAGATAAAAGAGGCAGACAGAGACAGATAAATGAGACAGACAAAGACAAAGAGAGACAGATAATAGAGACAGAGACAGACAGAGACAGTTAATAGAGAGAGAGAGACAGAGACAGATAATAGAGACAGACAAATAAGACAGACAAAGACAAAGAGAGACAGATAATAGAGACGGACGGAGACAGATAAAAGAGACGGAGACAGAGAGATACAGAGAGAGACAGAGAGATAGAGACAGAGAGATAAAGATAGAGACAGAGAGACAGCGACAGAGACAAAAACAAAAAGAGAGTAAAGACAGAGAGCGTAAAGAAAGAGCAAGTAAAGAGAGAGACAGAGACAGCAACAGATAAACAGAGAGAGAGAGAGTAAAGCTATATAAATATATAATGTATATAATATATAAATAATATATATATATATATATATATTGTCTCTTGTCTCTGCTTTTTAGTATTGTCTGTCTTTTTCATCTCTTCGTCTCTGGCAACTTAGCTGACTGTACACTCCAATTTCCCCTAAACCCTAAACCCTAAACCCTAAACCCTAAACCCTAAACCCTAAACCCTAACGAGCCGGCTTATTCAGGCCTCCAGGGTTTACGAGTGATTAGGGTTTACGGTTTGACTGGGTGTATAACAGTACCTACGTAATCACCCCCCTTCAGATTGAGATGAGGGTTTAGGGTTTAGGGTTTAGGGTTTGCTGATCTTTTCTGTTCGCCCGGTGTACATACACCTGAAGCATATCAAACTACGGCTAGCTACAGCTAGCTGCAGCTAGCTACTGTTGCCTTCAGCTAGCTACACTTACCTGAAGCTGTCTACAGCTAGCTACAGCCGTCTACAGCTAGCTACAGCTAGCTACAGCTAGTTACAGCTGTCTACAGCTGTATACAGCTAGCTACACCTAGCTAGAGTTAGCTACAGCTAGCTACAACTAGCTACAGCTAGCTACAGCTAGCTAAGTAGTTTGACAGTTACTTGGCAGGGGTATAAGGCTTCACGCTCTGCTGCAGAGAGGTAGCAGCCCCCACACGGAAAACGGAAGGCAAACCCTAAACCCTAAACCCTAAACCCTAAACCCTAGGTCCTAAACCATAGACACTAAACCCAAAAACCTAGGCCTTAAAACCCTAAACCCTAAACATTGAACCCTAAACCCTACTCTCTAAACCCTAAACCCTACCAGCTAAATACTAAACCCTAAATGCAAACCCTCGTGCGGTTTAGAGACAGAGACAATGCTTGGCGTCTCCATTTGTTGAGTGTAGAGGCGGCCCCTTGTGGCGGGCAGCCATTAAACCCTAAACCCTAAACCCTAAACCCTAAACCCTAAACCCTAAACCCTAGGGTCCGAAGTGTTTTTATGCATAATGCGAGCGGCTTTCTATTTGTCTTTTATTTTTTTGTGGTTTATCTCTTGTGAATCTTTCAAGCCCCAAAGCATCAAGAGAAATTATCTCGAGCAGGGCGGCTGTTGCTGCATGCAGCGGTTTAGGGTTTAGGGTTTAGGGTTTAGGGGTCTGTAGAGGTGAGGGAGGGGTGAGTATGAGGGAAGAAACATTTTATCTGGAAATGTTTAGGAGAGCGTAGAGACAGAGTGCGGGGCGCGTTCGAAACCCTAAACCCTAAACCCTAAACCCTAAACCCTTAGCGATGCTGTTGTGTCCTTGTGGGTGAAGCGGCGAGATTGCCGCTTGTTTTAACTCAAGTTCTCAATAAATATTGAAAATATATTTAATATTTCTTTAAGTTCTATATCTTAATTTATATCTAGGGTTTGGCTCGCGGCCTGGAGGACCCCTGCTCTTCCCCTTCCTAAACCCTAAACCCTAAACCTTAAACCCTAAACCCTAATTCTTTAACAAATGGCAACCCCGTTTCCTGCAGGGGTTCCCTCTGGGGGAACACCTTTAGACCCAGCAGCTCTTGCAGCTCAAGCTCAGTTATTATCACCAGCAAATCTAGCAGCAGCAGCGAGGTGTATGTACACTCGAATAGATTCTTTTACAGGGGAGTTCAAGTTTCTATCTCTTGATTATCCCTCATTAATCTTCTTTCAAGGACGCTTCTTTCCCTCTGCTCGTCACGCCTTATTAGCTGCCAAACATCCTACTGCTGTTGAAGAGCTTGCATGCATCGAAGATATGAAAGAACTCAAACAAATCGCTAAAACCAAACAGGTTAGGCTTTAGGGTTTAGGGTTTAGGGTTTAGGGTTTAGGGTTTGGGGAGAGGGGGAGAAGGGTGAAGGGGTTGATGGGGGGTTAGGGTGATGGTGCTCGGTCGGTCGGAGGACCCAAGCAAAGAACAGGGTTTAGGGTTTAGGGCTTAGGGTTTAGGGTTTAGGGCTTAGGGCTTAGGGATTAGGGTTTAGGGTTTAGGGTTTAGGGTTTGGGCTCAGGAAGATCCCGACTGGCCGCGGTATCGATTGAAATGGATGGAGTTAATTCAGCGAGACAAATTCAGGAGAAACGCAGGTGTATATCCCCTAAACCCTAAACCCTAAACCCTAAACCCTAATGCAGTTTCTGGTGTATATAGTGTTGGTGTATGATTCTTTTAGAGGGATTTCAGTTGGGGTTTAGGGTTTGGGGTTTTAGGGTTTAGGGTTTAGAGGGTTTAGCTTTAAAAGGGTTTGAAGGGTTTAGGGTTTAGGGTTTGTAGGGTTTAAATAGCTTTATACACGTGATTAATCTGATAGCTAGACCCTAAACCCTTTCTTTTTCCTAAACCCTAAACATACGGCCTACAAACCCTAAACCCTCTACACTTCTAAACCCTAAACCCTAAACCCTCTGAACCCACTAAAGCCTAAAGCCTCGTGGCCTTACAAACCCTCTGTAAACCCCGAAAACCTCTTTAACCCTAGTCGCTAAACCCAAAACCCTAACGGGCTTTTAGACCCTTTAAACCCTAAACCCTCAACAGTTCCCTCAAAACCCTAAACCCTCGGCACTCCCCTGAAACCCCTGAACCGTCAGCCCTGCCTTCAAAACCCTAAACCCTAATTGGGATAATTTCTTTGATGTTTGTTGCTGCAGATTTGCGAGAGAAGTTAAAACAAACAGGAGGCAGAGATATTGTCTGGATAAACACCGGGGATGCGTACTTCGGACAGACCCGTTTAAATAAAGGACAAAACCACCTTGGAAGAATTCTAATGGAAATCAGACAAAATATTATCGATGATACTGAACTAGAATGTACGCTTTAGGGTTTAGGGTTTAGGGTTTAGGGTTTAGGGTTTAGGGTTTAGGGTTTGGCGTTTAAATAAAGGGTATAACCATCTTGGAAAATTTTTTATTAAAATTAGACAAAATATTGCAGATGACATTCAAGTGAGGGTTTTGGGTTTTGGGTTTAGGGTTTAGGGTTTAGGGTTTAGGGTTTAGGGTTTGTGTGGGGTGTACGTACAGCTTGGCTGGTCATCTGCCACGACATCGAGACGGAAGAAAGGTCTCTTCCTGTTTTGCGTTTGTTAGAAAGAAGAGAAGGAGACAGCACAACAACAGAGATATTGCTGAGGGGGAAGTCTTTCTATAGAATAGGTGAGGGTTTAGGGTTTAGGGTTTAGGGTTTCTTAGGGTGTAGGTTGAGATTCAGCAGTGTTTATTAGGTTATAGAGGGCTTTTCTCTGTCTACAGGTACTTCCCCTTAAAGTTGCTTTGAAGGAAGCAGATTCACATATTAGGGTTTAGGGTTTAGGGTTTAGGGTTTAGGGTTTAGGGTTTGTTGTTCAGGAAAGCTGGCGGACAACGACTTAGTCGCATTAAACCCTTCGGTCTCGAGACGCCACGCAGCCCTCGTGGTATTAAAAGGAGGGCATGTGTTGTTAATTGATTTAAAAAGCAAAGCAAAGACATTTAAGTAAGGGTTTAGGGTTTAGGGTTTAGAGTTGATAAGGGTTTAAGGTTTCGGAAGTAGCCTCCTATGGCTGGGAGGCTGGGGAGACCAGTTAAGGGTTTAGGGTTTAGCGTTTCAGGAGATTGGCGAGGGAGAAAAGAAGGGTTTTCAAGACAGAGTTCTACCCGAGGGATTAGGGTTTAGGGTTTAGGGTTTAGGGTTTAGGGTTTAGGGTTTAGGGTTTTGTGTGCAGGAACGGCATGCCCCTCGATCACGACCATGTTGGGGTACAGATGCAAACCAACGACAGCTTCAGTTTGGGGGCCTCCAGCCGCCATTACCTCCTTGAGGTGCGCGAGGGTTTAGGGTTTAGGGTTTAGGGTTTAGGGTTGCTGAGGGTTTAGGGCTGCTGAGGGTTTAGGGTTTAGTGCGCCTCTTACCTGATGGTTTTGTCTTCTTCCACCCTTGTTTTCTGCATAAGGCTAGGGTTTAGACTTGCTAAGTGGGATTTAGAGTTGTTTATTGCGGTTTAGCGTTTAGGGTTTAGGGTTTAGGGTTTATGATTGTTTATTTCTATCTATTATTATTATTTCGGTGTGAGGCTTATCTCTGGAATAGGGTTTTATTATGTTGCGTGGTTTTATTCTCTAATTGCCGGCTACTGTTCCTCATGTTTTAGGGTTTGGGGTTTAGGGTTTAGGGTTTAGGGTTTAGGGTTTAGGGTTTAGGGTTTTGTGTGCAGATTGACACCACATCTGTGGTGGATTATCTTCAAAGACGAGGAAGAGAGTTAAACAGAGAGTTGAGTTTATTAGCAGAACAAGTTAATGAAGCTCAGGGCATCACGACGAAAAGCCTTACTAAGGTCTCTAAACCCTAAACCCTAAACCCTAAACCCTCATAGGAAAAGAGACAACACGAGTTGAGTTTATTAGCAGAACAAGTAAATGAAGCTCAGAGATTAACGACGAAAAACCTTAGAAAGCGGCTTAGGCTTTAGGGTTTAGGGTTTAGGGTCTCTAAACCCTAAACCCTAAAGCCGCTTTGTGCAGTTGTGCAGTATGTGGGTACCACGGCGTTGGCGTGTAAACCCTAAACCCTAAACCCTAAACCCTAAACCCTAATTTGGGGTGTATGTGCAGGTGTTTGTTGGAGGTTTAGCTTACAGCACCAGCCGCTACGACCTTTGCGAGTTGTTTGCGGAGGTCGGGAATATAAAGTCTATAGTAATTCCTCAAGTAGACAGATCAATCCCTCCCGATTATGAAGGTAACTCCTGCTGCTGCTGCTGCTCTTGCTGCTGCTGTTGCTGTTGCTGCTGCTGCTGCTGTTGCTGCTGCTGCTGCTGCTGCTGGTTGTGTTATTGCTGCTGCTGCTGGTTGTGTTATTGCTGCTGCTGCTTGTGTTGTTGATGCTGCTGCTGCTTGTGTTGTTGATGCTGCTGCTTGTGTTATGGTTGCTGCTGCAGCTGCTAATGTTGTCGCTGCTGCTGCTGCTGCTCCTGCTTGTGTTGCTGCTGCTTCTGCTGCTGCTGGTGTTTCTCTATGTTATGAGCGCAAGCCTGCATAATAATAAACAAGCAAATAAACAAATCTAATTAATTAATTAATTAAATTTATTTATTTATTTATTTATTTATTTATTTATTTATTTATTTATTTATTTATTTGTTTATTTATTTATAGGGGCTTACTCTGTTAGAGGTATTGCTTTTGTTCAATTCGAAGACGCGGAGTCTGCGAAGAAGGCGCTGCAATGCAACGGAAAAATTGTCAACGGCCGAAGTGTAGTGGTGATTGATTAAATTAATTAAATTAAATTAATTTAATTAAATTAATTAAATTAAATTAATTTAATTAAATTAATTTAGTTTAATTTAGTTTAATGCAGTAGTTTAATTGTCCTTTTATTTATTTATTCTATTTGTTTTATTTTATTTGTTTTGCTGCAGGTGACGCCTGCAAATTTGACGCGAGAGGAGAGAGCAGCACAAGAAGATTTGATGGTTTGTCTTTTATTTATTTATTTATTTAATTTTAATCTTAATTTTGTTTAATTTTAATTTTAATTTAATTTAACTTTATTTCTTTTTGTCTGCTGCTCCTTCTGCTGCCTCTCTTCTTGCTTCTGTTAACCCACTGCTGTTCTTGCTGCTGCTGCTGGTGTTGCTGCTGTTATCCCTGCTGCTGCTGTTGCTGCTGCTGCTGGTGTTGCTGCTGTTATCCCTGCCCTTGCTGTTGCTGCTGCTGCTGTTGCTATTTCTGCTACTGCTTGCACGTGATGCCTACTGCTGCTGCTTGTGTTGCTGCTGCTGTGCTACTGCTCTCGTTCCGCCTGCTGCTTCTCCCGGTTTTTGTTCGTTTCCTACTACCCCCGCTGCTGCTGCTGCTGCTGCTGTTGCTGCTGCTGCTGTTTGCAGGCTGAGGGAGAGATGAATTTTGTTGCTGCAACAGATAAGACATTCGATCACCCGACACACGGCTCGCTGCGTACTGGGCACGGATTAGAAGATTCAGGAGCAGCAGCAGCAGCAGCAACATCTCGAAATCTGCTGCAGCAAGCAGATCCTTTAACAGGAGAGCCTCTAGAAAGAAGTGCTAGAGGCAACTGGCTTCATGATGATGAGAGAGCACAAGAAAGTAATATTAAATTAACTAATGCAGATATAAGAAGAGTTCAAGGCAGCAACAAAACCCCCTCAAGGACTTTGCGTTCAGAGACAGAAGGCGCTAGAGATGCACGCATGGCTGCTGCTGTTGCTGCTGCTGCCAGCAGCAGCAGCAGCAGCAGCAGCAGTGCTGAAGGGGGTGCATCAAGCAGAGATAGACACAGACGCAGCCGCTCGCGTAGCAGAAGCCGCAGCGGAGAAAGAAGAAAACATAAAAGCAGCAACAGGAAATAATTGCTGCAGCAGCATTTTGCTTACTGCTTGTTGCAGCTTGCTGCTGTTGCTGCTGGCTGCTGCTGCTTGTTGCGCATTGCTTTGTCTCAAATATTGAAGCCCCCTTCTCCCCGCCGTAGCTGCGGGTCTGCATGCAGAGAGAGAAGAATTTTGTTGTTTGACTGTCTATTATCTTGGCTTATTTCCTTACAGGAATGAGTTCAATGAAGATCAGCACATACCCCTCAATAAGGGCCTAGGGTTTAGGGTTTAGGGTTTAGGTTTTGGAGTAGGCAAGTGTGTTGCGTATTAGTACTGGCGAGAGGGATAGGGTTTAGGGTTTAGGGTTTAGGGGGCATTACAACTGAAGGCAGAAATCGCAGTGGCGTGCAAGCATCTGTTCTAGGGTTTAGGGTTCGTGGGTTCTCTTAACATTGTTTCTCCTGCTTATTATTCTTCTTTATTTACTCTGTTATCAACACAACGATTGAAAAGCAAAGGAAAAGAATTATTTTTATCTTTTTAAATGTAGAAGCAGTGCGAGACCAGGCAGTTGTACTGCGATTGAGAGTGTCGGGCGTCTACCTGGCTTCAATGAGATGAAATTGGGAATAAAATGATTTAAATAATCATTTAAATAATATTTATAATTTTAAAATCAGAAAAACACGCCGCTTTAGCCGCTTTCTTCTTCGATTTCCACTGCAGTGGTCTGTTGTTCATGAATGTGTGTGAGGATTGAATGTAACAGAAATTTTGGAGGAAAAACAGTTGAAATTTATGATTATTCATTGAAAAAACGAATTAAATTAATTTTATTGAATATTTTCCGGTTATTTTAATCCTTTTATCGTCAGAAGGCTCTGCTTTCTTCTACTGCGTCGCCGCCATCCATTCAATCTTTGCTCCGCTGGAGAGGTATACGAGTTACTCGGGGCGCTTTGAACGAAATAAATCCAAAAAGAATTATTTTTTTACAACAAAAACTTGTAAAATTTAATATACTTCTTTTTTCTTCTTTTTCTGCATTTCTATAGGTGTGTTTCTGCACTGCGCTGCCTACGCAGTTTCCCAGGGTTTCTGGGTTTTCATAGGGAGAAAGTTTGTAATTTCAAGACAAAATGGAAGAGAAAAAATGGGAGAAAGAAGAATTAGAGGAAATTTATGAAAATATAAAACGTCATCAACCCGAACAAATGAAAAATTATGCAAAGTTTCTGCAAAATGTTGGCGAAAAACAAATTGCAAAGTGGAGAGAATTAGCAGAAAGTCTTCAGCTTGAATTGGATATCAACACAGGAAGAATTAAATATAAAAATAATTTCAAACCTTTAGATATCCCTGTAGAGATTTGCTACGTTAGACACGGAAAAACACAAGGAAATACGGAACCCAGAGTCTTTCAGGTAACAAACCCTAAACCCTAAACCCTAAACCCTAAACCCTAAACCCTAAACCCTAATCCGTGAATTTCAAGGCAGAAACGTGAAACGTATACTCTTTTCCTTGAGCAACTACAAAGAAAGGAGATTTTCTAATTCACGTAAACATGAACAGAATATATATAAATATAAAGGGTGTATAAACATAAATATAAGCATAACAATAAATATAAACAAAAACATAAACCTAAACTAAAACATAAACATAAATGTAAAAGCAAGTACAAATATGAAGCTCAGCGTGCTTGTATACATATATATATATATATATATATATATATATATATATTCTTTTTTTAATTACAACTTCAATAGACGAAAATATATATGTATATTTATATTTCTATTTATATTTCTATTTACATTTCTTCCTTCTCTTTTTCTGTTTTTGATTGCACCTTGCATAAAGAAGCACACATATAAATATATAAATATATATTATATTTATCCTTCTTTTTTTAATTACAATGCGCATGCAGGGACAAGTAGACTATCCGAATAACCAACTAAATGCATTAGGTTTGCAGCAAGCAGAAGAAGCAGCAGAGCGTCTTTCTTCTCTTTTGCATGCAAATGCTTGGGGCCCCCCAGATATAATTATTTCATCGCCTTTAATGAGAGCTCAGCAAACAGCAAAACCCTTCGCAGACAAAAACAAACAAATTCAATTCGAAGTTCTTCCAGAAGCAGCAGAAATGAAATTTGGAGAGTGGGATAATGCAAAGGTATATATAAATATTATATATATATATATAATTTATATAGTGCATATGTAATATATATATACATATATATATATATATATATAGATATAATATATAT
>NW_013547099.1:0-14553 GCF_000499425.1 Eimeria acervulina
AGGCATAGCCCACACAGGAACCTACCTTGCTCCAACATGAGCTACCATTCTTGGTGTATCCAAACGCATCCACTCCAACAAATATCGTGCAATCAAATCCTCCTAACCAATTCGCAACATATCACTTCGGCTCCTTCCTAAACATACCCCATACTCAAAAACCCACCGGGTCTTGCCACACACCCTACACTATACTCTCCCCGCCTAGCTGCCCCGCAACCTCCAGTCAATACACAACGCTACAGCTGCCAGATCCACTGCAGTGGCTAACACGCAGTTGCCCAAAATCTTGGATGTATGCGCACCCTCTACGTGGCAATGTACGCTGAACGCTACACAGCCTAGCATGAACCAGCGAGCAGTACGCAGCCTCCATTACCGCGCACGCACGCGAGCGCATGGCTTGCTCAAACGCATCACTAGATACCTGCTCAGGCGCAAAATGACACAGCGCTAGACCTACACAACCCCTGCATAAATCGCTACTATCTTCGTCACATTCTGTTCCCTCGCCTTTCTTCATGCATGCCCCAGAAGCCCATATAACGTCGGCGCGTCGGCGCTACCCCAAAACATTGAATGCGCTCACCGCCATGCGCAAAACGGGATTGCGACTGTGGACTGAGCACCAACCCATTATTTCACACCCCTTTACCTTTAGCTCCCTGATACTCCTCATGATGTTGGTGCGCCCGCCAACGAACCCAAGAACCACCTCACAGCTGCACGCACCCAACTGTGAAACACAGCACGCAACGTAGCACAGCACTCAACGCCTTCCACATCTGCCTGCAACTCACCACCGTCGGCAGCCAATGCCTTCAAACACTCCAATTGGCATCTAGTGCCATGCACCCGGCTCTACACACTGGAGGTGAAGCTGACCGCGGGATCCGAAAAATGCGCGACTAGCAAATGTCCCTCCTCTCACTTCTTGGGACTAAAACGGCTTCACCGGTCACGCGCACTGCCCCTCACTACATGCCTAATGGTTCTATACGAGGGCAGTGTTTCATCTTTCCCTGAGCATCCCTGCACGATTTGATAACAGCCTAGACTCTGCACAGCCTCACCAGCACTCTCCAAAGACAAGGGGTCGCCCAAGCCATCTTTGCGTCACGTCAACACGCAACGCACAAGCTGTGTCGCCTTGCAAACACTGCTGCCAGCGCAGCTGCATTCCACCTTCCACTCGATGCGCCCGTTTCACACTCCTGCAAGCTCCCAATCTAACCCTGGAATTGAAATCTTCAGCAGTTGCCGCAGCCAACACACCAACGCAAAGAGTACACCGCTGCAACTCGTTGCCACTGAGGCACTCAAAAACGCAAATGCATGGGCATTTAGGCAGGTGCCATGATGCAAATGGCGTGGCCTACACAACACCTTTTGCACGCTTCTTTATCCACGAATGCTCCCATGCTACGAGCATGGCTGCGCAGGGCCTCCACAACCAAACGCAGAAGCCATGCTTGCTATCGTTCCCGGTTAGCTCGCCTCCTGCTACAATGATTCTCTGCTCGGCGGTCTAGTGCAAAGACGCACCGCCTGTTCGACAAGCCAACGCGCATCATGTAACACACGAAAAACTCGCCTCAGGCTCAAATGCTTTGCTAGCACCGACGCAGATAATTCCCTCCCACAACCTGCATGGCTGCTTTTGAGCATGGCTCTCCTCCAAACAGT
The DNA here is from genome assembly GCF_000499425.1 of Eimeria acervulina. Classification (NCBI taxonomy): domain Eukaryota; phylum Apicomplexa; class Conoidasida; order Eucoccidiorida; family Eimeriidae; genus Eimeria; species Eimeria acervulina. The sequence continues at coordinate 1,687 of NW_013547099.1, forward strand.
TCTCCTCCAGTCGCTCGTCTACGACATACAACGTCAGCAAATGTGGGGGCCAGCTGCCTTCCGCTGGCGCACACTTGTGCGCCTACATGTGTGCAAACGTCCCTTGCCTCCTCATTGCACAACCACACGCCAGCAACGCAGGTGCTACACCGCTTTCTACACGCGCCTCAGTTCGACGTACGCACGGCCACATCCTGCGCACAAATGCATAGTGCAAAAGCGGGCCAACATAGTGACTGCGAAGTTGCTCCGCATCAACTGTCGCGTCTGAGTTCCTAGATCCTCAATTCACCACCGCTACACGTATCCGATATCCTTGCTATCAACCTACTTCCGCATATGCTGAATGTGTGCATTCGTATGTAGCCCTCAAACTTCACGATGGCCCAACGACATGGCTATGCCATTCTACAAAGAACGCATGCCTTTCCGCAGCAAGTGATCCACTCTGCTCCGCCTCCTCAACGTCGGAAATTTCACGTGCCAAACAGCTCAAGTGTCTCAAATGGCGCTGGTGTTAGCACAGCCCCAACCAACCCTGCAAATAGCAAAAGCCATGTATTGCCAACTTCACCATTTCAAGTGAGCTGCAGCTTGAGGAACTGTGTCAGCCTTCCCCACAACACCGCCCCTTGAATAGAGCACGCGTGCCGCAAGTTTTGACATTCTGGCGACGCACGTCCTGCAACATATTGGTGTCCCTCAGGCGGCTCGCTTTACATTAAAAGTAGGCGCCGTCACGAACAATGCGCATACGCTACCCATAAAACGCATGCCGCGCATGCGGGGCGAAACTCGCATAGCCCACACAGGAACCTACCTTGCTCCAACATTAGCTATTATTCTTGGTGTATGCAAACCCATCCACTCCAACAAACATCGAACAGTCAAATCCTCCTAACCAACTCGCAGCATACCACTCCGGCTCCTTCCTAAACAAACCCCATACTAAAATACTCACCGGGTCTTGTCACACACCCTACACTATATTACCCTCACCTAGCTTCCCCCCACTCGCCAGTCAATACACAACCCTACAGCTGCCAAATCCATTGCAGCGTTCGGCGCGCAGCGGCTCCTGCTCTTGCATTTATACGCACGCCCTGTGCGGTAATACATGCTGAACGCGACGCAGCCTAGCATGAACCAGCGAGCACTACGCAGCCCCCATTACCGCGCACCCACACGCATACGAGCGCATCGCGTGCTCAAACGGATCAATAGAAACCTGGTTACGCACCAAATGACACACTGCTCGACCTACGCAACCCCTGCATAAGCGTTTACTATCTTCGTCACATTCTGTTCCCTCGCGCTCCTTCACGCGTGCCGCAGAAGCCCATATAACGTCGGCGCGTCGGCGATACTCCTAAAAATGAGTGTGTTCAATGCCATGCGCAAAACGGTAATTCTGAATTAACCACAAACCCCTGATTTCACACCCCTTTACCTGTAGCTCCCTGACGTTCCTAATGATGGTGGCGCGCTGGCCAACGAACCCAAGCACCACCTCACAGCTACGCGCACCCAACTGTGAAACGCAGCACACAACGGAGCACAGCACGCAACGTAGCACAGCACTCAACACCTTCCACGTCTTCCTGCAACTCACCACCGTGGGCAGCCAATGCCTTTAAACACTCCCATTGGCACCTAGTGCCACTCACCCGGCTCTGCACACTGGAGGTGAAGCTGAGCGCGCGATCCTAACACTGCACGACTGGCAAATGCCCCTCCTCTCACTTTGAGGGACTGGCATGCCTTTACCGGTCGCACGCAGTGCCCCTCACTACATGCCTAACGGTTTTCTAGGAGGGCAGTGCTTCTTCTTTCCCCTGAGCATCCGCGCATTGCCGGAAAACAGCCTAGACTCTGCAGAGCCTCACCAGCACTCTCCAAAGTCAACTCAGTTTTCTCGCTGCCCTTGTGTCAGGTCAACACGCAACGCACAAGCTGTGTCGCCTTGCTAACACTGCTGCCAGAGCAGCTGCATTCCAACTTCCACTCGATGCGCACACCTCTCTCCCGCAAGCTCCCAACCTAACCCTGGAATTGAAATCGTCAGCAGTTGCCGCAGCCAACATACCAACGAAACGAGTACAACGCTGCAACTCGTTGCTACAGAGGCACTCAAAAAGGCAAGTGGATGCGCTTTTAAGTAGCGCCCATGATGTAAATTGCGCAGCCTACAAAGCACCTTTCGTGCCCTCCCATATTGACGAATGCGCCGATGTTAAGTATCATGACGGCGCAGGGCCTCCACAACCAAACGCAGAAGCCATGCTTGTTATCGTCCCGGTTAGCTCGCCTCCTGCTACAATGATTCTCCGCTCACGTCTAGTGACAAGACCCACCGTCTGTTCGACAAGCCAACGCGCATCATGTAACACACGAAAAGTTCTCCTCAGGCGCACATGCTTTGCTAGCACCGACGCAGATAATTCCCTCCCACAACCTGCACGGCTTCTTGCGCGCATGGCTCTTTGCCAAACAGTTCACCTCAGTCGCTCGTATACGACATCCACCGTCAGCGAATGTGTGCTCTAGCTGCCTTCCTCTGGCGCACACGTGTGCGCCTACACGCGTGCAACCATCCCTTGCCTCCTCTTGGCGCATCCAGACACCAGCAACGCAGGCACTGCATCACTTTCTACACGAGCTTCAACTCGAGGCACGCCCATGTCCAACGCCTAAATCCAAAGTGCAAAAGCGGACCAGCATAATGTCCGCCAAATAGTGTTGCATCAACTATTGCCACTGAGCTGTTAGACCTTCAATTCACCACCGCTTCACGTAGCCAATAACCTTCCTATCAACCAACTGCCGCATCAGCTATAACCTGCCGGGCGTGCATCTTCACATCCTCATGCAGCCCTCAAGCTTAACGATGGCCCAATGCCATGGCTATGTCATTCTACAAAAAAACGCAGCAAATGCTCCATTCTGCTCTGCCTGCTCAACGTCGGAAACGTCACGTACCAAACAGCTCAAGTGCATCAAATGGCACTGGTGCTAGCACCGCCCCAACCAACCCTCCACATTGCAAAAACCATCTATTGCCGAATTCACCAATTCAAGTGAGCTGCAGCTTGAATAACTGTGTCAGCTTTCACAAAAAAAAGGCTCCTTGACCAGAGGACGTGTGCGCCAACGTTTGACATTCTGGCGACGCACGTCCTGCAACATATTGGTGTCCCTCAGACGGCTCTGTTTACCCCAAAGGCCGCTAGAGCCACGATCGATGCGCATAGGCTGCAGATGAGAAGCGTGCCGCACATGCGGGGGAAAATCCGCATAGTCCAAACAGGAACCTACCTTGCTCCAACACTAGTTGCCAAAGGCATGCACTCCAACAAAGTTTGGCCAGTCAAACCCTTCTAACCAACTCCCAACGTACCACTTTGGCTCCTTCCTAAACAAAGCCCATTCTCAAAAACCTGCCGCTTCTTGTCACACACTTTATACTATATTACTCACACCTAGCTTCTCCGCACCCCCCAGTCAATACACAACGCTGCAGCTGCCAAATCCAGTGCAGTGTTTAACACGCAGCCGCGCCTGCTCTTGCATTTATATGCACCTCCTGTGTGGCAATATACGTTGAACGCTACGCACCCTAGCATGAACCAGCGAGCAGTACGCAGCCTCCATTAACGCGCACGCACATGCGCGCATCGCTTGCTCAAACGCACCAGTAGATATCTGGTCACGCACAAAACGGCACAGCGCTCGACCTACACAACCCCTGCATAGGCGTCTACCATCGTCCTTGAATACTGTTCCCTCGCGTGCCTTGATGAATGCCTGAGGAGCCCATATAACGTCGGCGCGTCGGCGGTACTCCTAAAAATGAGTGTGTTCAACGCCATGCGCAAAACGGTGTTGCGAGTGGCTGTTCTGCTTGCAGCGCCCCAACCAATTCTGCAGATTACATTACAAAGAGCAGCTCTTGCCAACATCTTTAATTCAAGTGAGCTTAGGCCAGTGCACATGCATCCCAAAACTTGAAATGCTGGTGACGCACTCCCTGGAATCCATTGGAGCTTGCGGTGGCGGTTAGATTTCCTTAACATTCGTTGCACACAGCGCTCCGTCCCTTCATGCTGCCCAGTCCGGCATACTGGCAAATCAGTCCCCGAGTTGCATGAAGTGCTAACGTCCAATTCAGTTTCCATAGGTAACCGACAAAAGAAAGAAAGTGACGCACCGCAGGTTCCTGCTGGGGCGTCTCGTGGGCTACGGCATGAGCATTTTATTCTCTGGCATAATGCAAATAGCACGCTACACGGTTCGTCATGCATACTGCAGTGCTGAATGCACGGAGGCCAGCTAGGTCGGTTGCGTTATACCTCCACAGCTACATGTCCGGTCTTGGGAAGGCGCTTGACGAGTTGACGTTGCTTTCAATCATACAGTATATACCGGCTGTAAACGAGATGGAGTGCCGCCTGTTCGGAACTCTTGCGCCTGCATTGTGAATTACATAGGGTGCCTCGCACGTTAAAACGGCGGCTAGAACAACGCGGATAGGTCCCCCGCAAGACAGGCTGAGCTGCACCTGCAAATCAGTGGCAAAAATGCATGGGGCAATCCAATTGCTGGTTTGTCATGAGCAGGATTTTGAAAGGTTATCAGACGCTCACCATGCAGGCACTCTAGCCGTGACCGCGAACGTTCAGTGTCTTCCACTCCGAACTCTCCACACGCCTTCACCCAGTTATCCATACTGTGCAACAGCCAAGGTGCCAAAAGCAATTATTACACAAACCAGGAAGATATGGTTCGCCGTCCGCAGTAGCCGCCTGCCTCCCCGAAGATGCACGAACAACCGTGTGTACCAGGCCAGTTGAAAACACCCAATTTCAGCCAAAGTTTTGACGCAGCCTAACGCATGTCTCTTATATTCTCTCTCGCACAAACCTTCCTGACAGACAGAACCGTCATCACCTCACACTATGCAATTTACGAGCTCGCCGCTCAGCTTGGCCACACTGGCCAGGCAAAGCAAAACAATTAATCGATGACGCGACAGCCCCCACCCCTAGTGGCAGCTACGTGAGAGTCTGTTCACCTTGCGCGTGTACGCACATTCTGCACAGAAGTGTACACTACGCGGTATGCAGGCCAGCATGGAGACAGCGAGCTGAACGCCACTCCCCTCATTAACACATAGACACACGCGCTTGCTCGAAAGCATCCATGGATACTTCGTCACGCGCGCCATGGCACACCGATAGAGCAGGACAACGTAAAGATCCACCTCTACTGTACTCCATCCAAAAGATGTCCTCAAGTTGCTGTATGCATGGCTAGGAAGCAAAGAAGACGTCAAGGCGAAGTCGATGGTCCTTAACAGACATTCGGGCACACCCTTGCACAAAACGCTCTTCTAAATCTGGAATGAGCACCAACGCATGAAAGCATAACTATGTGGCTTCAATTTTCGACTACTGCACATTGCGGTGACGAGCTAGCCAATGGTCTTAAGTATCACCTCAACAACAGGCAGCCAGTTGTGAAGCACAGAAGACAGCTACTTACACATTTTTCTGCGGCTCGACAATGCTTGCATCCGGTGCCTTGTGACGCCACATTTAACAACTATTTAACAACTAGTGTCATGTGCGAGGCATTGCAGAACACAGGAGTTCCTGAACGCGCTAGTCAAGCGGTGTCTGCCTGCAGAACGGCCCCGCTTGCCACTGTCAAGAGCTTGAAATTCATGGCCAGGAATTGCCGCTGCCCAGCATTGAGTCCACAAAAAGCCCGCAGGCGTGCAATGTTTCACATTTTGTAGGGCATACGCACGCTATCGGAAAACGTAGCCTATTTCCTCGACCTACAGTAGCACCCTGCAGAGCCGCAGGGGCACCGTAACTAGATTCCCACGAGGCCTACGCAGTTGCCGGGATGTCGTCTGCACACTGCTGGAGCGCAGACGCATTTGTCCGCTAAACACACACACGCCGCTAGCCAGCACTGCATGCATCCTGGGCCAGCAATCCACCAAATAAACGAAAAAAAGCATCATTGAATACGCATCTCCAATTCAGCTAGCATAAGCAACTGACTAAAGAAAAGGATGAGCTGGCACCGTTTGCAGCTACGGCATATACACAGCAAAACGCAGGTTCACTTCAGTACCTGCCAAGATGCAGGTGGCACGCAAGAGTGCTTCTCACGCATCCTGCACTGTCAAATGCACCGAGGCCAGATGACGCTGCTGCTCAGGACCTCCATGCATGAAGCCCGCTTGTGAAGGTGTTCGGTGTTGTGCGTTGTTGTGCTGCAATGTATCTACGGCTATAGAGTCTTCCTGCGTTTGTGAAAGGGCAGGTCGTCTGTTCAGAAATCAGGAATAGATCATGCGAAGCATGTCGGAAGCAGGGCAGGTTCAAACGGCATCTGCCGCTGACGGCAGCGGGCACGGGCCAAGACTGCGAGGCTGCAGTGTGTGCAGCTCTCTCAACATGGTGGCTCACAGAGCAAACTTCCCGTCCTCCCTCAGCAACCCTCCGTGCGGTTACCCCTTGATTCTTTTTACTCCTGCCGGACGTCAGTGCTCTGAAGCATTGAAAAACCAGGAGTGCCACGCCAGCAACGCAGGCAAGCAGAGAAACTATTGCAACTGTTCCTCTAGTAATCTTGAACGTGTCTCTTCCTGAGTACAAGTTATCATTTTGAATAAAAAGCTCATGCTGCGGATTAGGTACTTCAAAGCCGGAGCGCTGAGCGTCTATTAGCTGCCCGACCTCGCCGAGATCAGCAAGAGGCGCTTGAGGACCGAAAATAAAGGGAACGGAAACATGCATTTTCCCGTTAGCAACGATTGCTATGTTGATTAGCAAGAAAAATGCTGTCCGTATGTCGATACATGTTTCTGGCGATGTGTCCTGTTAAGGCATTTCGGCGCACATCTGCGCTGAATGCATGCTGTAGAGTTTCGATGATCGATGCTCATGCGGGGCCCAGGATTATGTTAGTGCCTTGCCTCGGACCACCGAGCAAAAGGTTAATAGATACCCAATTTACAGTAGTTGCCAATAGTGTGTGATATAAAATATGACTTTATACTGGAGACGATGGCCAACTCCCCTTGTGGGTTTCCTATTCAATATAGGCCGACACCGACACTGCCTTGGTGCGTTCGCAAAGAGAAAGCAGGCAGTTTATTTGTTTTTATTCGTACGAGGTAAACAACCAAGAGGACTTCAGTAATGCATAAATGGTAGGAGACATAAGGATACATAGGTGGGTTTTCGTGAGTAACTCGTGCCTCGTTGGGTTTGGACAGAAGCGGAGCTTCCGTCAGCTACCTTTTGAAAAGGAAATACTTGTACGGAGCATTCCTTTTCATGGATCTCCTACCGAGAGTCCGTGATCTTATCAGAGGTTCGTGAGTTGCAGTTGCAACCACGAAAATTTCACCCTTGTCTACAGTAACGCTGCAGAACTGCTGTACTTCTGCTCTAGTGCAGACTGCCTACTCAAGCCAAGTAGGTATTCATGTACCTGCTTCTGAGAGACTAAATTGCAAGTGTAGGTGCGTAGCCTGGTGCGGCGAACAGCTACAGAAGACGCAGCAGAAAGAAGCACAGAAGTGGAAAGCGCAGCAGCAGCAGAAGCAAAAGAAAAGTGCAGCAGCAGCAACAAGTGCAGCAAGAGCAGATACAGAAGCAAGTGTCAGTGTTCACTTCAGCAGTACTGCAGATAGTTCCTTGGGACTTTCCTTTGATGCTGACTGTTATGAAACCAGCAGCAGCTGCGTTGGCCTGCGGTTGCACAGTCATGGTGAAGACGAGCGAAAAATCGCCCCTCTCAGCCATCGCACTCTGCAAACTCATTCAAAAGGCCGTACGCCTTTTGTTTTAGCCTTTATGCTTGTTGCATCTGCCACCAATGAGCGACTTTGTATCTCTTTGGCCGGTTTCATCTAACATCCTGTTCCTGTGTAGCGTCTTCGCGATTTTCAATCCCTATGTTTCTCCGCTTCTGTATTTCTTCTCAACCTCTCTGTAATTCCCGTTGTCTGCCTGTACTTTGCTTTCTAGTGCTCTGAGTGATTGACTATTCAGCTCGGTCTACGGCTACCGGTTGCTGGCTTTATGCGTCTGCCAGACTTGCGTCCTTTTGTCTCTGCCCTCTTTTCTTCCTATCTTTCCCGCGGATACTTTTTTTCGTGGTTACAGTTTTGCTGGGGCCTTTACATTTCTTTCTTTGTTCCTGGACGAAGTTGTTCCCTTGGATGCTGCTTCAGGAGGCCTGATGACGGCCTTTGTCAATCTCCCCCTGCCCGTAGCAGCTTTTATCTGGCATTGTTTGTCCCTTCTGTTTCTTAGTGTTTCTCTAAGTGACTTTCCATGCCTCCGTGTGCTGGTCGTTGTGTACGCGTAGCTCCTGACTTGTCTGGCTGCCTCGGAGTCTCCCCGCCCTTGTTTTTCACCAGCAGCCGTCTGTCTAAATTGTTTCCAGCCTCCCGCAATCCGAGGCAGTCGCACTTCGTGAATGCCATAAAACAGCGGTATAAAGCTATTATTTTTATATTTATGTATTTAGGGTTCGGGGTTGTGTTCTTTGTAGAAACGCAGGGGAGAGAGAAAAGCAAGGGAACCATGTGTAAAAATGCACCCATGTTTCAGCATATCTACCAGCAAATGAGCCCGTAAAGGGGGGCTGTTTACGCGCTAATTGGTACAAACGGGTGAAGTCAACAAGGGACAGATGAAAATGGGCAAAAGGGGTAACCGCACCTGTACAGAAAACTCCCAAAGAATTGTTTCTTAGAAATACGGGTCTCAACAACCATAACGGTGGGGGCGGAACCAAGAGCACATGAACAAGCATACGAACAATCAGGTGAACAAACCGACAGGCAAACCAACGGAAATTACAGCCAAAGAGCAAGTGTTGGCGCTCAAACAAAGAAACGAACATAGAACGTGTCTTGGAAGCCTCAAAAAGGAACATACCAACGCAATAGATCAAATGCGCTGGTACTGCTGGTTACGGCCTCAGACAACATGTGGGCCTCCTGGATTGCTCTTTAGCGCCCCATTTGCTTGAGATTGTCCAGCTGCGGCTGTTTTCGCAGCTGCTGCAGCTGCAGGTAAGGGTCGGAGCTCATTCGCCGCAGCACCTGCTTTGCGTGTTACCGCTGGCGCCGCTTGACAACCAGCGCGTTCACCAATCTAAAAAGTAGCACCACCCCCAACAACACTGGCAGCGGCAATATCATTTTTACCTGTCGTTCCATCAATTCCCTTTTCCTTGGCGGTCATTCGTAATTTTCTTGCTATGGCTGCTCGTGACTAGTAGGAGGTGAGCGGGCTGTTGCAGCTGTTGCAGCCTGGCTAGCCAGCTGGCTGGACGGCTGACTAGCTATTTACTTAGGGGTGAGAGGCTTATCTATGAGCATTCGGCCTCAGGGCGGCACCCATTGCTGCAATCTCCACTGGTGTTCTTGTCGCATTTGCTGCTGGTCGTGTCCCAGGGTCGCCACTTAGTTTTCCCGCGCCAGCAGCGCTTGATGTGTTTTGTGTGTTGTGGCTGCCTGAAGTGTGCATCTTTTAGAGACAATTCCGTCACTTCCCTTGCTGAATGGACACCTCTACCGCCCGCGTAGGGTACCGCAGGCTGCTCATTTGCTGTCGCTGCCGCTATTGCCGTCGCTGCGCTTGGTGCTGCATCTGCTGCAACTGCTACAGCACTAACAACAATTGCTTCTGGTTTTTGTCGTTGGCAAGAAGTTGGTTCTTACTTCGTGTTTTGCGTTACACCACAGACGAGACCTGTGACAGAAGAACAGTCAAGCCTGCTGCTGCTGTGCTACTGCTGCTGCTGCTTCTGCTACTGTTGATAGTGGTGGCCGGTGCTGTTGCCGCTGTCGCATGACGCTAGCAACAGCAGCACTAGTCCCGGCAGCAGAAGGTGTATAAACAGCATCAGCTACAGAAAAAGTGGCAGTGTTCCGGAAACTGTTGGTGCAGCTCGTTTTAGCTGGGGCTTCCAAGCCAATTGGGGGCTGACCGTTTTGCTGGCGAACAAGGAAACGTCAACAGCAGCAACAGAAGCCGCAGCAGCGGAAGCTAGTAGCGGATGCAGGTTTACTTGCTTACGGGGCTGTCTTGTTGCAGTCCTAGAGCCCCCCTGTGTGTTGAAGAACGCCAGCACCGGCCCTGAGCTCGTTAATTCCTCAGAGGGAAGGCAAGCCCCTTCAAGCCGCTGAGGCAAGGAACTACTGCCGGCTGTTGCAGCACCAGAGCCGACAACACGCATGAAGCAGATGTACCTGGCTGCTGCAGCAGCTGCCGCTAAAGCTGCTGCTTTTGATGCTTCCAATGGCACTGCTAGAAAGCAGCGTGTGCTGAACCGGCGACGGCGGCCGACACCACTGCTAACTCGAACACAGAGACAGCAGCAAAAGCAACAACAAACGGTGCAGCAAAAGCAGCGAAACCAGGCAGCAGAACTGTGTGTCCGCAATACAGGGAGGCTGAAAAACTCTCTTTAGCCCTCCCTTTGTTGGGGAGACAGACACAATTGCTGCGAGGAAACGACAGGGTCGCCGTGCTGTAGCCATAGGAGGCGAGCTTAGCAGCTGCTGTAGATGCTGGTGGACTGCACTGGCACCAGCAGCAGCGGCAGCAGCAGCAAGCACTGCTGAAAAGGAAAAGACAAGGCGGGCAATTAGTGCCTGGAAGGGAGTGCCTTCCGCTGAGCGTCAGGTTGTCGGTTCCGCTACTGGTGCAGCCCCTGTTACTGCTGCTGTTGCTGCTTCTGTGCAGCAGAAACGGCTGCATCTGGCAGTTATGCTGAGCGAAAAGAAGCCGATGCTGCTTCAAACGGTTGTCCAAGCCGTATCGCGCGTCTCCTTGCTGTTTCTGCTGCCGATCATGCTGCCCCCTGCTGTAAATCCACTCCCTAAGGTGTTTCCGCATCCACTGCTGCGGCTGGTGTTCGCTTCAGCAGCCGCCTCCTTAGATGCATCGCAGCTGCCCCCTGATTCTGGTGCTGCTGCTGCCGGCCAGTAGCACACAATTTAAGCGCGAGCACCTCGGGGAAGCTTCGCTGCAAGCGTTGCTTGTTGCATTCAATGCTTGTGTGTCTGTTTATCCATTGTTGGGTTTCTCAGCTGCTCTGGGTGCTTCCTTCCTTGGTCGATTTGCATTTTCAGCCATTTCTCTTCGAGGTGTTGTTGCGTTCTTCAGCATCACCAGTGTTTGTCAGAGCACTCCAACGCAGACTATGATGAGCGGCAGGTGAATCTCAACCCCTAAACTCAGCCCCTGGGCCCTTTACCCTAAGCCCTGACTTCCAAACCCTAAACACTAAGACCTAAACCCTACACTTCTACGCCCTAAACGTTAAAGCTTAAGACTCTCTAAAAGCTGAAACAGCTATTCCACGATGACAAACGTTTTTCCCTTTGAAGTTACTGTTGTCTTACTATAGACATTTAGGAGTTCGTCGTCTCCTTGCCGGTGGCCTGTCGTTGGTGCATATCGAACACTGAACAGAAAAACGGCAGAATAATTGTCTGATGGGTCTTCATTTGCATTATTCAAAGCACTCGCCTTTCGGCAAAACGGCGGTCTCAGACCGCTAAAAATTGTGGGGAGGGGCTCAGCGCTCCCCTCCGCTGCCTCTATCTGCCACGCGGTCCTATGGACTGCAGCAGATATCGCCGTCCCCAGGGCCTTTAGGGGCTGCAACTGAGCAAGAGGGCATATGTCAATGGTTCTGCATCACTTTGCCTCCCCACCTGTCTGTAGCGGCCCTGAGCACAGCTGCTCAAGGCCCTCGGGCTGGTGGGGGGTAGAGGTCTTTCCGGAGTTGCAGCATTTTTTGCTGTAATTCGTGTTGCAGCAAGGCAGCCCCACGCACAAGCATCCGTAAGTCTCCTTGTCGAACTATTTTGCCACCTTCTTCGTCCGACGCTTCCTTCTCCCCCCGCAGAGAACAAAACAGGCAAACCATGCATGCCCTCCGCTTCGAAATGTTCTGCTGCTGCAAGAGACCCACAGCGGCTTCTTAAATGTGGATGGTAGTAAATAAACTGCCACAACGCTATATATATATATATATGTATATTTATGAAAGCTTCGTGCCACATGCCAAGTCTGCTGGACTGGGCTGCAGCACGTGCCAACACACACCACCGTGTAACTCATATCCAGAAAAGCCCCTGGCCCTCACTGCCCTTAAGGCGTTATCCCGACTAGGATTTAATAAGGGCTTGGCGCTGATGCTTCAGGAGTTGGTGGCTTTGGGTCAACCTTTACTGGGTAGCTGTGGCCCCAACATAACACCGGACCACCCCTGCCCAAATTGTAGCCTACGGCTGCGGCAGATGCTGCTGCTGCAGCTGCAGCTGCTGCCGCATCCACAAGTTGAGTTGGCCTTCAGAGAGTCAGCAGCCGCTGAAGGACCTCGGCAACCCCATGGCTGCTAGGGCTGCGGCGTCCGGATTGGTTTCCAGCCCTGTGTTTGCCGCTGTTGCTGCTTTTGCTGCTGGCGTGGTCCCGCCTGCAGTAGCAGCACCAGCAGTTCTCTTCATTTCCTTCTTGCCCTGCTTCGTCAGTTCTTACTCCCTCTGGAACTCTTCTAGGCGTCGCCTGACCCTTTCAAACTCATCTTTCGCCTCCGCAGCCCCCCCTTCTGCTCCTGCGCCGCGAGCAAGGGCCCCGAATCCCTCTGATGTTCCCTGAGCGCCTCCTCCCCGCTGCTATTGCCCCTGCGTTACAGGCGCATCCTCTTTTGTCTTTGGGTTTGGGGGCTCCCACCCAGTCCCCGCCGGCTGCCGTGCTGCCTGCAGCTTGGCCTTAGCGCAAGCCAAGGGCACCCGCTCTACGCACATACTCATTCCTG